>NC_081767.1:30287131-30484631 GCF_963082965.1 Carassius carassius | reverse complement strand
TGTGGAGGAAGTTATATATATATATATATACAGTCGTGGCCAAACGTTTTGAGAATTACATAAATATTGGAAATTGGAAAAGTTGCTGCTTAAGTTTTTATAATAGCAATTTGCATATACTCCAGAATGTTATGAAGAGTGATCAGATGAATTGCATAGTCCTTCTTTGCCATGAAAATGAACTTAATCCCAAAAAAACCTTTCCACTGCATTTCATTGCTGTCATTAAAGGACCTGCTGAGATCATTTCAGTAATCGTCTTGTTAACTCAGGTGAGAATGTTGACGAGCACAAGGCTGGAGATCATTATGTCAGGCTGATTGGGTTAGAATGGCAGACTTGACATGTTAAAAGGAGGGTGATGCTTGAAATCATTGTTCTTCCATTGTTAACCATGGTGACCTGCAAAGAAACGCGTGCAGCCATCATTGCGTTGCATAAAAATGGCTTCACAGGCAAGGAGATTGTGGCTACTAAGATTGCACCTAAATCAACAATTTATAGGATCATCAAGAACTTCAAGGAAAGAGGTTAAATTCTTGTAAAGAAGGCTTCAGGGCGTCCAAGAAAGTCCAGCAAGCGCCAGGATCGTCTCCTAAAGAGGATTCAGCTGTGGGATCGGAGTGCCACCAGTGCAGAGCTTGCTCAGGAATGGCAGCAGGCAGGTGTAAGCGCATCTGCATGCACAGTGAGGCGAAGACTTCTGGAAGATGGCCTGGTGTCAAGAAGGGCAGCAAAGAAGCCACTTCTCTCCAAAAAAAACATCAGGGACAGATTGATCTTCCGCAGAAAGTATAGTGAATGGACTACTGAGGACTGTTGCAAAGTCATATTCTCCGATGAAGCCCCTTTCCGATTGTTTGGGGCATCTGGAAAAAGGCTTGTCCAGAGAAGAAAAGGTGAGTGCTACCATCAGTCCTGTGTCATGCCAACAGTAAAGCATCCTGACACCATTCATGTGTGGGGTTGCTTCTCATCCAAGGGAGTGGGCTCACTCACAATTCTGCCCAAAAACACAGCCATGAATAAAGAATGGTACCAAAACACCCTCCAACAGCAACTTCTTCCAACAATCCAACAACAGTTTGGTGAAGAACAATGCATTTTCCAGCACAATGGAGCACTGTGCCATAAGGCAAAAGTGATAACTAAGTGGCGCGGGGACCAGAATGTTGAAATTTTGGGTCCATGGCCTGGAAACTCCCCAGATCTTAATCCCATTGAGAACTTGTGGTCAATCCTCAAGAGGCGGGTGGACAAACAAAAACCCACTAATTCTGACAAACTCCAAGAAGTGATTATGAAAGAATGGGTTGCTATCAGTCAGGATTTGGCAGGATTTATATATATACATACATATATATATATATACATATATATACATACATACATACATATATATACATACATACATATATATATATATATATAATACATATATACATATATATATATATATATACATTTCATATATATATATGATTAAATAACAAAAAATAAATATTAAACTGTAACTATGCTTCCGCTATTCGAGCTTGGTGATTGATTGGTTTAAGAATAAACCACCAATTTATCTTAGATATTTTTGCTGCACAATTCAAACATGCATAAATGGCTGTCAACGTGTTCCCTCCTGGCACTTGCTCCGCTGACTGTCTACCCGCTGCCGAGCTCTGCCAGGATCTGGTTTTCCCGTTTTTTATGTGCTTTTGCGTTACAATAACGCGCTCTCTCTGTTGCTTCTGCACCGCTTACACATACTGTATTATACACACTGCAAACGTGTGAACCTGTATAATGTATAACAAATCTATTTAAACACCTGAGGCACCGCAACAATTAATGAGCTCTATGAACAATGCATGGCAAAAAAGAAAAAAGTCCCTGGACACGGGATTTATTTATTTATATATTTTTTTTTTTTGCCATAAGTCTATAAATGTTGTTACAGCTTTACTATAGCGATTATTTTGATTATTTATATGTCTGTTCTAGAGACGTTACAACTTTTTGATAAAGCTCTAATTGGTTTTCTTTTGGAAATATGTTTCAAATTCATCCTAAATGCATTTAAGACTGTCAAGCATATATGTGTGCATCAAAATAATATAGGTAGGATAATGACTAACAAGTGAAGACACCTGAGTGCAATTAACAGGAGTGCAATTACTGTGATGAAGGGACAAGGCTTTGTGGGAATTGTAGTGCCTACGGTGAGGTGCCTATGGGGAAGTGAGACCACTAGTGGAGACTCAGGGAAACAGAGACCAGACAGCGTGACACTAAGTTATTAACCCAACAATAGCGGGGTCAGTTATTTTTTTATTTTTTCCAGTGGGCCGCGCAAACATATGTGTTTGGTTGTGTGGGCTGGAGTTGAAAAAGGTTGGGAACCACTGGCCTAGTGTTCATCCAACACAACATTCCATACATTTTATAAAAAATCTAATTATACTTTCCTCATATTATATCTATTATGACTGTTAATGAACCACACATGCACATCATTAGATTCATTATGTATACATGTGGATATTTTATTTGGATTTATTTATTTTATTTAGTATAATCTATTATAAATAGCCATAATACATCAAATAAATTACTTTCCACAGTATTCATAATCATAAATCTCTAATGACCTATGTCAGATAATCCATCCTACAGAACCCCAATTGCTTCCGATAATTTCCATAAACATATATCCAGCACTATGGACAATATTTCACACATTTCCTGTTTTAAACTCATTTTACTCATTATACATCTAATATCAACTTAAATGTGCTCTCACTATGAAAATATAACATAGCCCACAATACCTCATATTTCTTAATATAGCCTGCAGAACTCATAACATATCCAAAAATGGAAACACAGCACATTACACATCGCCTATAAAATAAACCACTACCATTTGTAAAATATCCAGCATTAGCATAACATTCCCATCAATATTCATAAAACACCCATCACTGCCGGCACATTCCATAACAATGTGTCCCAAATCTGCTTACACATCTGATGGCATCCAAAAAACATCCAAGTCTTCCCATGATGCATTTAGCACAGCTCATAATGCATGTCATTTGTTCTAATGATTTGCATAATGAAACGGACCGCTGGCACACTGGTGTTAATGTGACATGTACTGTAAATGGCATATGTGATGTCTGTTATACTGACCGAGAGATTGGCAGGCTGGCGGTCAGATGTCAGTTCCCCATTCCACAGTGAGTTAGTGTTGAGTTATGGCTCCGCTTTCCAGCACTTCATGCTTGACAGACGGCTCCTTGAGAGATCCATTTGTCTTAATGGGACTTCAGGAGCGAGTCTTCTTGGTAACAAAAAAGGTGACAAACTTACAATCTCTCTCTCAGACTCCATATCTCAGTCTCTCTGTCCACAGGTGAGAAGAAGAGTAGTTTAAACTCTCATTCGTGCAGTTTATGGATGAACAACTGGCCCATTAACCTCTGACTGGTGCACAGAGAAAGAAAGATGGTGCTCTTATGCATCGGTTTCGCTCAATTTAATAAACGACTACTGGTTTATGTTAAAAGGGATAGTTCATCTGAAAATTAACATTTTATCATAATTTACTCAACCACATGTTGTTCCAACTTACTTTCCTCTGTAAAAAAAAAAAAAAAAGATCACCATTTTCAATGGGAACCGTATTCAAACTTAAGAAAAAACCATAAAAGTATCATCAAACTAGCCTATACACTTTGCACACTATATTCTTTCGGAGACTTTCATTTTGTAAAACACATGCCAAAACAACAGTGCAAAAGTTCCTAATGCATAAATAACTGCTGTTTCCTCCAGTTACCCTCAACACACCCTGCATGACCTTAATTAATAGTAGTGAGGCTTACACATCAGTTCTTGCAGTCTGAAAGAGAAAAAGACAGATGTATTCATGCCAGAAGATATATGACCAGCCATAAGGAAAAAAGCACATCCTTATAACGTATGTTATGGTGGTCTGATTTTAGGTACAATATGTATCATAGTGCCTGTTATTTTGATGTCATATTAACATTATTGAACAATTCCAGCTGTGTACACCAAATATGCCATGCTTTAAAGTAAACTGAAAGATAAAACAGAATACATGTCTAATGAACATAAAATGGATTTATGTGGAACAGCACACAGAACTAACGAAGTCACATATTGATGGGACAACAGATGAAACTATATAACGGATGGATGGACGAACGGACAGATGGAATGACAGATAAAACATTATAATGAAGGATGGACTGATGCATGGATGGACGGATGGATGGAATGAATGATAAAATTATAGAATGATGGATGGATTGAATGATGTATAGACAGATGAATTGATGAATTAATTTATGGATGGACGGAATGAAAGATAAAACAATAGAATGATGGAGGGATAGATGGATGAATGGATGGATGGAATGACAGAAAAAACATAAGAATGATGGAGGGATTGACAGAATCATGGATGGAGAGACGGACTGAGGGATGGATGGATGGACAAATGGAAAAACAGAACAACAGATAAAACATAAGAATGATGGATGGATGAATTGATGAAACCATGGATGGATGGAACAATAAATGGATGGATGGATAAACGAAATGACAGATAAAAAAAAAGAATAGGATAGACTGAGATTGATAGATGGATAGATTCTTTTTGCTGCATGTAAAAGCTCCTGTGTATAATTTGCATAACTTTATTTTTATTTTATTTCATTTTTAAGTAATAGCTGCCAATGTAAGATGACAGTTAGTTCCATTAGACCTTTAGCGATTGTCAAACAGTATTTATTATGAGCAACGAATGTTTAGAGCTGCTCATATTCAGCTGTAATTTGATAATTAATATATGAAGTATTCTCCATTAAAGTATTCTCCTGCAGATGCATCCTGGATGTGTCCTGAATTGTCTGAAGCTGTATAATGATAGATTAACGGTTATGAATACAGTTTATCAGTGTGCACCAGTTGCATGAGTGATTCTAAACGGTTAAATACTGATGAAATAAAGCCCTGTGTGTGTGTGTGTGTCTGTGTGTGTGTGTGTGTGTGTGTATGTGTGTGTGTGTGTGTGTGTGTGTGTTATGAGCAGCTGATGTGTAAGTCCTCTGTGGCTGTACTGGACCTCACTCTGGTTTAATTAGGTCGTGTAATGGTCAGCCTCTGGGCAGAACCGATAAAAGAGTCCCGGGACAGCTCAGTGGATGGAACAGTATTCACAGCTCTATGCTCTTTCTCCAAACTCACATGCATTGTATTTCAAAAGCACTTCAAAATAATTAAACAGAACTTAACCACTGAATACAACTATACCTTCCACTTTATAACCTTTAATATATAATGTTAATATGTACCCTGTCTTGAAAACCTGACATGCATTTCAAAAACCTCCCTCATAAATACATAAATAGTAATTTAGCAGATGATATGATGAAAAGTGGCATATAACAGGGTCAGTCCTCCTGGAGTAACCTGAGGTTAATTAATAGTCTCAGTCAAGGGCTCAATCGTGGCTCAATTCTGGCCCAAACCAGCAACCTTTAATGTTTAACCACCGCAAAGACATCGCATTGGAAAACAACTGAAAACTCAAAGCAAGTTACTGTAGGTTCAAACCTCATAAGCATTAACATACATATCACAAACAGTCTGTTCTGTTCTGTTCTCGCGCTAGGAGCACTGCATTCTGATTGGATCGGACAGCACACTGCGGGAGATCAGGGCCGCGGAAAATCGTGCTATAAAGCAATTTAGAAATCGCGCAGGCTCAAATCGTTATTTTATGACGATTTCTATTAATCGCACAGCCCTAGAATGAACTGGCAATGAACAGAACAGAAAATAACTCGGACTGGCAGCGCTCAGCAAAACGGGAAAACTAGATCCAGGCAGAGCTCGGCAGCGGGTAGACATGTTGACAGCATTTATCCATGTTTGAATTTGTTGTTCTGTAGCATATGCAGCAAAAATCTAAGATAAATTGGCGGTTTATTCTTAAACCAATCAGCGAGCTCGAATAGAGGAAGCATAGTTACAGTTTAATATTTATTTTTTGTTATTTAATTATATATATGAAATATATTATTATTTATTTTATTAGTATTGGCGGCCCACCTGCAATACCATCGGTCCACAGGTTGAAAATATGTTCCCTGTCAAGGGAACTTCAAACTGCGTCCTCTAGGGGTCGCTTTGGGGAACACTTAGTCGTGACCCGTGTCTGAAGCATACTTTGAAAAACCCCAACATGTTGGCCGGCGACAGCCTCTGACGTCACTACCGGCGCGACTATAAATACGCGACCGTAGGACCAGTCACTTATCTTCTTCGTCTTCATTGACTGTTTTGTTTGAAGCGTGCATCTGAGAAACGACCAAAACGGTAAGAGCAATCTATCATTGTTATCATGGCATCCACTAGCAAGGCGTTTAAACAGTGTGTGCATCCATGTCAGTGTTATTTAACACCTGATGACACACACAGTCTTTGCGTCTCTTGTTTGGGCGAAGAGCACGCGCGCGATGTCCTTGAGGGGGGCAATCTGCGTGCACTGCGAGTGTTTTTCCGTGAAAAAGCTACACTCTCGTTTGTCTCTCTTTTCGAGGAAAGAGGGACAGCCATCTGGTTCCCGCGGCTCAGGACCCGCCGTTGCCGAGGCACGGAGGAGAATGAGCTTGTGGGGATCACAGGTGGATCTCGCTGAGGAGTGTAGAGGGGTACTTTTCCTTTCACACTCTTTGGCGGCAGACGTGAGTGAACTTCAGGAGGAAGATGCGTTATCATTAACCCATTCTGATACTGAAGTTAGTGCTCTGCTGGGTTCTACCCAGAAAGAGCAGGAGATATCTGAGAGTGGCGAAGAAGCTGAGGCTGAGCCTTCTCAATCCTCCTGCCCTGCGTGTGGGGAGCTGTTAGAGGTTGTGGATCGCGCCACGGCAAAATTAGACTTGCCATGGAAGCGTGCCAGAAAAGTGACGCCGCGAGGTCGCCTCGATGAGCGTTATTTGTCAGACCATAGCCCTCCAGCCCAGGTGAGCCTTCCATTCTTGCCTGACTTACATGCAGAAGTCGAAAGGGAATGGAAGAGGCCGTTTTCCTCTCGCATCCATCGGTTTCAGCATACGAGTTATGCTGATATCGAGGGCATGCACGAAAACGGCTCCTGGCCGCTTAGCGACATCCAATGGGAAGGTGGAGGTGGTAGTTACGGAAGTCTTTCTGTATGTACTGCCTCAGGTGATGCTCCCCTCGCTTGAGGTTTGGAAAATTGGAGCTGGCCTCTCCCATGCGATCCAGCGCCTCTGCGATGCTTAGGAACCTTTCAGTACACACGCTAAGCCTGTGTACTTTCTCAAAACCACATAGTGGTCAGTGTGCACGTGAACACTTTGTGCACTGTCTGAAATCCACATAAGTGGTAAGTGTGCACGCAAGACTCTGTGCACTTTCTGAAATCCTGTACGTTAGGGGTTACGCGCTCCGCTTCGTTCCCTTTCTTAAGATGATTAGCCCTGGGTTCCTTGGGCTTCATTCAGCCAGTGTGTATTTATTATACACCTCAAGCATCGCTTCCCTCAACATGAGGGGCTGTTTGGGCAATTCTCATGGTAGTTTAGCAGCGCTCCCCTTTTCCAAAAGAAAAAGGGTCGCCTATGAGCGTGCTACTCTGAGCTCGGAGTCATCCTCTCATATGAGACTGAATTCTCGTTTTTTTTCACCAGAGCGCTCCAGTACTACATACTGTTTTTGAGATGCACTGTGAGAGCAGACATCCTGTTGAGGCAGGGGCTGAGGCTCGGGGAATGGCGCCTTCGCACCAAGGTGATGAAGCAGAGTTGGAGAGGTTGGCCAGACTTGGGTGGATCGGTTTGCGACTCGAGAGAGCATCGCACTATCCCCTCTGGCTTCCTCTGACTCATCCAGCTCCACTGGGGCTGGACGCTCTGCTCCCGGGCCATTCCATCTATGAGCTGCTCTATCAGAGTGCCACGAGAGCCCCTCCTTAGAACAGTATTTGTAAATCCATGCTATGGTAAGTGTGCACGTGAAGTCTTTGCAGACTTTCTGAAATCCACACTGTGGTAAGTTCGCACGCTAGTACTCTGCGTTCTTTATGAAATCCTATATGGTGAGGGCTTCGCGCGGTTGCTTCGTGCCCTTTCTTGAGTCGGTTAAAGCCCCGTTCATCTTGGGCGCCACTCCACCCAGGTATCCTCTGATACCTATCTAGAACAGGGCGTTGCTACTAGAGAACTGTTGAGACATCTTTCGGCAAGTTTTTGCTAAAGCTAGCGGTAGCCCCTGTGTGACAGGCAAGACTTGGTAAAGAACATGCTAGGTTCTTAGCCGTATCCCTTTAAAGGAATCTTTCGTGATTCCAAGCTTTCAGCTCTACCCCGGGCCGAGGACCAGGTAAGTTGGGTATGTAGCTTAGGCCTTTGGCCGTAAGGGATAATGTCATGGACAGCCGTCTAACCGTCCCAGGGGCGACTCACAGTGAAATGGTAGAGTTGGTACTTAGTGTTTGCCATGATTCTGGCCTGCACTCTCCTCAGCATGGCGGCGTGGGTATACTGTTCCCCAAAGCGACCCCTAGAGGATGCAGTTCGAAGTTCCCTTGACAGGGAACGTCTCAGGTTACGAGAGGGAACGAGACACTGCGTCCTCTAGCTCCCTGCCATGCTTCGGACGCAAGCTTCACGAAGAAGATAAGTGACGGGTCCTACGGGCGCGTATTTATAGTCGCGCCGGTAGCGACGTCAGAGGCTGTCGCCGGCCAACACGTTGGCGTTTTTCAAAGTATGCTTCAGACACTGGTCACGACGAGGTGTTCCCCAAAGAGACCCATAGAGGACGCAGTGTCTCGTTCCCTCTCAGGGAACCATGGTTACATTCGTAACCTGAGACGTTGGTAATTATAGATGTAATAATGTCAGATAATTATATACATAAACTATATAATTTTCAGGAACATTAAAAAAAATGACAGACATATGCACTAATATTCAATATTAGTTTGGGGAATTTAAGATTGCTTTTTTAAAGAAAAAAAACTTAAATATTTGTATTTCAAACAGGTGTTCTTTTGAACTATCTTTTTATCAAAGAATCCTGAAATATAATTTAGCAGTTTCTACAAAAAAAAATACAATCCAACTGTTTTCAATGATGATAATAAGAAATAATAATACGACAATAATAACAATCAGGTTAATGTGACATTAATGGCTGCTGAAAATGTAGCTTTTTAATAACAGAAATAAAAAAAATATATATATTACAATATACAATAGTTAATTTAAACCATTAACATTTAAAAATGTATTTAATGTATTATATATATATATATATATATATATATATATATATATATATATATATATATATATATATATATTTATTTATATTTAAAAGAATTACTGATTTTACTGTATTGTTAAAGAGTCTTTCAAAAACATAAAAAAATCTTCCAGACCCAAAACCTTTTAACAATATAAAGATTTCATACAGTAAGTGCACTTATACTTGACTTTATTGAGGTCCAGATCGTGATCCAATCACCCAAAAGTGTTAAGGTGGTCTGTTAGTATTGGATGGATTCAACAGTATAACAAGAGTGGGAAGAAGCCCACATTCACCTGTTTGGTCTCACAAGTCCCTAAAGATCAGCACTCTGTCAAATACACGCGCAGGTACCACACGCAATCACAATTCTGGGCATGGCATTCAAAGGATGAGCGAGTACGGATGAAAAGCAGCAGAAGATGTGGAAAATAAACTGAAAATGCTTGATGCAAAACTTTAACGCTTGAATTGTTCTTGTTCACATCTTAAACACACACACACAGCTCCACTGCTGTCTTGACATTCTATGCTACACTGAACACATGCTGATAAAAAATAAAAAAAAACAATAAGCTGTAGTGTAGTTAATAATAACTAAAACTAAAAAAAATAGTTCATGAATTTTAAGTTGTTTTGGATCGTTTGTGAAGGCAACATTTCTAAGTTTTAAAGGATAAGTTCACTTCCAGAATAAATATTCTGTCATCATTTACCCACTCTCCACATGTTCCAAACCTGTATGAGTTTATTTATTCAGTTGAACACAAAAGATGATTTTTTGAAAAATGTTGGTATATGAACAGTTGATAGCCACCAATGACTTCCTTGGTATTTTTTTGATTAATGAAAAAAAAATTGAAAACTAAAATCTATCACATCACAAGCAAAATCACATTACAAATAATAACAAATTAAATTAAAACAGAAAATATAAAAATAAAAGCTATTATTATTAAATATTATAATAGTATATAAATAATACTAAAGATTAGTAAAAAAACTAATTAAAACCTTTCATGTTATGGCTAATGATGTATTGTGATATTTAATGATAAATAGTTAATATTAAACTGTATTTTGTCTTAATAAATAATAAAAAAATAATAAAAAATTATAAAACCTAATATAAATATTAGATGCAGCAAGTAAATTTAGGCATCACAATATTACAATGTACAAAAAAAAAAAAGATTAAAATATTGCTAAATGCATTTTAAATGATATGTTGTCATGTAAATCCAAAAGGAAAAATAGAAGAAATAAGCATGCACAATTAAATATCCAATAGTGTCTGATATATCATATTAGCTATCTAATATCCAGCATCGACACAAAAACAACGTTATGTTGTGCATCCCTAATTTGAACTAAGTGTATTAAATGGGATTTATATATATATATATATATATATATATATATATATATATATATATATATATATATATATATATATATATATATATATTTATATATATATATATATATATATATATATATATATTTTTTTTTTTTTTTTTTTTTTTTTTTTTTTTTTTGCAAATTGTGTGGATTTGTTTGGTTCTTCTGGAGATTTTTACTGATCAATGCACACCTAATTTGGTATCAGTGTTGGAGCTAATACATCTAAATTATTAATTTTACAAAAATTTGGCAAGATAATCACAATAAATTGCACAGAAAAGGAAGTGAAAATTGAAAAAACAGTTCTATTTCGCACAGCATGCAAGCAAAACTGTGTGTATGAATTTACACCTGTCCCAGAGTTACATCACAGCTTTTTGGAAACAAAATTTGACCATTAAATGAACAATGACAGCAGAAAAAAATCCTTATTGTTGAGCCTGCGTCCAGTCCTGTCTCTCTGTCCCTGTACCAAACTGTCTCACACATTCAAAGGGAAGTTACTCTGCTATAAAGCCACATACACACACTGATGGAATGCAATGCAACACACACACACACACACACACACACACACAATCTAAACAAGACAGACAAGGAGAGACAGACACACAGAGAAGTGTCAGAGAGAGAGAGAGAGAGAGAGAGAGAGAGAAAGAGAACGGGATACCTTACTGTTGATTTTGGACTTCTTCGCGTCCTTGCGTGGCTTCCTGTTCCTCCGCTCTCTGCCGTCTCTCCGTCCAAGTGCTCCCCCCATCTCCTCTCATCACACACTCATCCACTACATGCCCTCTCACCTATCGCCCTGTCTTCTCCTCCTCGTCCTCTCTCTCTCTTTCTCTCTCTCGCCACACACTCACGTCTTGACGGAGTGCTGCCCACTCACACTCTCTCTCACATGCGCGCACACACACGCTAGTGTCTGGTGTGTGATGAAGGGGTGATTTTGCTGAATGCGGTGACTGGGAGGGAACCTGAGGGAGAGAGGGAGGAGAAAAGGAGGAAGAGGGGGAGATGTGGCGGTAGTTTTGAGGAGGGGAGGGGGAGAGAAAATTTGGGGTTGAGCCAGTAAGAAAAAAGCTCACGTTTATTCATTCACACTCATTTGTTCCCGCTGACGGTGTGCGTCACATAGAGAGCAGTGATGAAATGAATCTATGATCTGACAACACACACACACACTATGCAGTCGACTGCAGCATGCTCATTGACCAGAACAGATACGACTGCAACTACATTAAACCCCGCCTCCTGCTTGACATGATTGGTTGGAGGAAAACCAGAGTGGTAGGTACGCTTTCCTCTCTCTTACTTTGATGTGTTAAATGGGACACGTTATTGGTTGATTAAATTATAGTTTATTCAGACTGCTTGGAAACAGTATTAATACAACGATATAACGGCCAGGATGTCTATACACTAGAAAAAGCACCGATTGAGCACTTGATGGATATGAACTTGTAAGATGTGAATATGCTCAACAGGCCGCCTCATCAATGAATAATATATAATTTTCTAGTTTTGTTTTTCAATAAATTTCATGACGCATTTTTGAAAGTGGGTGAAAGGGTCCTCAACAATTTTCATTTGAAACGAGTGTTATATTGATGGGAAAAAATATATATATTTTGATGTATGTTTAACACTTTACATTTTTATAGCTTTAGTTTATTAGTAATGTAAATTTTACATATTAATAAAAATAATAGAAGCTGTATTAACAATATATTAATTTGAAAGATATCAAGTCTTGGAAGTTTGCTGAGGCCCCCTAGTGGGTCCAGGACCCCTGGTTGAGAACCACTGGGACACTGATAACAGCAAGAGCCAAAATGTAAATTTTAATGTGTATCACCGAAGCAGCAACGCTTTAAAAGCGGGATGAAGGAAAGAAGGAAGGAACTTGAAGACATCTTTAAGAAAGGAAGGAATGATGTAATTTAAATATGCTGCTTTTCTGAAAAAGAAAGAAAGAAAGAAAGCTCTTCTGAGAAGGGAGTAAGGAAGGTAGGAAGCAAGAAAAGAAGGATGGAAGGTGCCACTTTCTGTGATGTATTAATAAACATTTATGTCCAGATCACTGCAGTGGAAACAATCTATACCAGTATTATAACCTCATGCAGGGTCAAGCGATTGCTGCAGTCCTCTCTCTCTCTTTTTCTCTCTCTCTCTCTCTCTCTCTCTCTCTCTCTCTCTCTCTCTCACACACACACACACACACACACACACACACACACACACACTGCATTCAAGGTGTTATAAGAGAAGAAACCACAAAAGCCCAAACACACAGATCTGTTCTTTTCTCTCTCTGCAGGTCTGTAATATCATTCAAGCACTGTATCAAAATGCTCCATGTCTTTATGCATGGGAAACTTTTTCTGAAAGAAACTATAGCCCTATTGAATCTAGGTCTCTCATGTCAGTAAAGTCGTGTTTCACAGATATATTTTGTCATTTAAATCCTGTTTGAATCGAACATGTCGGTCTAAATAACAAATTATCTACTTTCTGCAGTTAACTCAGCCATCCTCTGAGAAATCTAGTTCTGTCTGGATAGAAATGTCTGTTGGTTTCACAACCTCATCTATGCTGTCCAATTCTGTAATGAAAGCTAAATTTTCAGTGGGGTTTTAGTCTGGGCTCTGAGTAGGCCGTGCAAGAACGTTCACCTCTTTCTCCTTCAACCCCTGTGTGGTCAGTTTTGCTGTGTTTTTAAAAAAAAAAATGTTTGTAATGTTGTGATTCTATGTTTGATTGGTTTGGTTCATTGCATCAATGCACTATAGACTTTCAACACGTAACCTTTGACATCAAGATCAAAACTCCCTCCCCAAAACCTCCCATTTAAATGTTAAAGGACTATTTTGTAACCCTAACTAAGGACAATGATAAGGTTGGTTTATTAGTGTCTTAATAGTGTCACTTAATTGTTTCCATTTAGCATTTGTTTTTCTTTGCAATTTGCAGACCCAATTTTGGGTCATGATCCACCAGTTGAGAACCACTGGTTCAGAAAACAAAGCTGCTTTATGTTTCACAACACACACAATCAAAAGAAGCAACACACACACATTCATCTGTTGGGCTAAGAGGACAAACACAGTATATATAAAATATTCTCTCCTTCGCTGTGTCTTTAAGCTCATTTACTCTGTCTCTCTCTCTCTCTGTCTGTCTGTCTGTTTGACAAAGGGATGAGTCAGAGGGGTGTTCTGCACTGGAGGTTGACTGTCAGTAAAGAGCTTCCTCAGGTGTGGCAGATGGGGAGGAAGGTGCAAGCCAAAGGGAAGATGACTGGAGATCAGGAATGAGTGACTGATGTGTAGAGAGAGGTTGAATCAGATAAAGGTGAGGCAGAGGGCACAAGTCAAACATGCCACATTTACTTTTAACTAGAAAAGAAAGAGTGTACGTGCAAGTGTTCGCACACACACAGATATACACTGGCCCTGTACACTGACACGAGTTAGTAGCCAGAACACATTTGTCCAAACAAGCAGCTCCACACCTGTACTAGCTCAGGGTGGATACAGAGTCTTCAGTATCACTCACTCACACACACACACACACACACACACACACACACACACACACACACACACACACACACACACACACACACACACACACAATCTCTCTCTCTCTCACACACACACACACACAGAGAGAGAGAGAGAGAGAGAGAGAGAGAGAGAGAGAATGTCTGAGAGGAATGGGGTGAATGTCAGTGAATCAGAAAGAAGCAGTACAGATATCTGATTTTAACATTCAACACACTTGCCAGTACAACACATTTCAGTTTATACAGACAGTGAAATAATGAGTTAGTGGATGAGTGAGCTACGGAATGTCTGAATGAGTTAAATACATATGAATTTAATAATTAAATAACTAATACAGATAAGAAGGGTGTGTAACAGTGTCAAATAGTGTCACAAAGTGTCAACAGTGCAGTCCAGTTCACAAACAAATGACTCTTATGAATTGACTCTTTAGTGAATCGATAGATTCAAACACTCATGTTGCAAATACAGTGTAAACTGTGTTTGTGTGCATCAGGAGGCTCTTGTCTACACGCTCTAGTTCTCTTCCTCTCCTCCTCCTCCTGCTCTCGCTCTCTGGAGAGCAGAAGTTGCTAACACACAGCTGGGCCTGCAGTGTGTCCTGCCAGCTCAGTAATGCAGCTCAAGTGGGACTGTGTTGGAGTTGGCCGGGGTCGAACTGTACACATTTTTATAAGCTCAGTAATGCAATGATAACTTCTCATTTTCATGTTAACATCAGCTGCTTCAGCACTGAGTGTCTGTTGTCTCTGTTAAAGAGAGATGTCTTTCTACCGTCTGTCATATGACCATCTCTGGCCTCCAGGCTTCACTAAACACACACACACACACACAGTGCATTAGGTTTCACCTCGGCTCAGTAAAAAGTGAATGACTGTAAACTAGGCTAATGCTTGACCTGAACACACACCACTGAGCACACATGGCTGTGCCACAAATTGACAGTTCATGTGTGTGTGGGTTTGCGAGCATGAGCAGACACTGGCATTCGTAGATGTTTGATCATCTGCATGTGCAGCCAGTGGGAGAGGTCAGTACAACAAATGAAACAATGTCACTGTAAAAGCGGATTATGTCCTCACCACCCCCCGTGCGAGCAGGAGATGGCGCAGTCCAACAGTTAAATGGCATGGACCGTCAAAAACCCCACAACTTCACAACAAAACCACAATGACAGAAAAACAACAGTGAACCACTCTGGCCCACAAAGATTGGAAGATAATTCAGTATAGGAGCCACTTAAGAGTGCCAGAGAATATGCCCGCTCCAAATTCTCACACACAATCAAATATCAGTGTGCCACAGAACAATTAAAACCCAAAAACAACTGGTGATGTCTGATTCACAAACTAAACACTCTTTCAAACTGACTCTCTTCAGTGATTCAGTCAAACTTTCCCACAAACCATTTGTACCTTACCTTATATTAAAGTGGAGTCCAAAATTGGAAAAACTCCCAAAGGAGTCCAAAATTGTTAAGTTGGTTGCTTGCAATTTATTTTGTGATTAGTGATTACCTTTATGTATAGTATTAGTACTGCAAATAAATAAATAAATGAAATAATAAAAAGTTCTCTGTGTGTGTGTGTGTGTGTGTGTGTGTGTGTGTGTGTGTGTGTGTGTGTGTGTGTTTGTGTGTGTGTATATACAACTCTGTATAATGACATGGGTATGACACAGGTATTACAAGGAGAGGGTGACTTATGAGGACATAACCCATGTCCCCATTTTTCAAAACGCTTATAAATCATACAGAATCAGTTTTTTTTTAGAAAAGTAAAAATGCACAAAGTTTCCTCTGAGGGTTAGGGTTAGGTGTAGGGTTGGTGTAGGGCCATAGAATATACAGTTTGTACAGTATAAAAACCATTACGCCTATGGGATGAACCCACTTTTCACAAAAACAAACGTTTGTGTGTGTGTGTGTGTGTGTGTGTGTGTGTGGTATCTATATACGAATATTTTTTCTAACCATATAGAAATCGCAGCATCCATTTTTCTCAGGACAACTAAAAAATAATTCAACAAAACAACAATCAGAATAATTGAAAATTTGAAAAGTTTTAAAGAACTTTTCAATAGGACATTTTTTATATTTTTTTGTACAAATTAAAAAATATATAAATAAAAAGAAAACCTAATTTTTTACTAAAATGACTCTGTTCACATGACAGAAGAATTCGAACAGGTTCCTTAAAATGTACCATACAAATGAATCAATTTGCATTTAGGGGCAACTAACCCAACTAACCCTTTAATAAGCACTAGTGTGGATTATTCATTGATTATGACTTTTTCATTTCATTCACTGCAGTAATGTGGTCACACAGGGTGACTCTGTCAGACGAGTGCTATTTTTGCCATCATCTAAAGAAAGGCTCTCGTCTAATTGAATGGAATAGAGGATTCAAGCTGACATCATGATGCCGAACTTGGTACAAAGCCAACATTGATTTCCATTTATTGTGCTAATGTCTCATTTTGATTTAAACGATAACTCTGACTCTCCAGGAGAGATGAGAGGAGATCTCATTCGTAGAGGCCAGACAGGCCAAAAACAGCAGCATTAACATGATGAGAGGGGAGTTGATTGGACTGGCTGGTAATTACAGGGCATCGCGGTGAGTGTTTATGAGAAGTGTTGTTGATCTGTGAAGAGCAGAGGAGGTTACGGTCATGTAAACTCTTCCAGAGCTCCATGCTTCTCAAGATTAAGATTGTCGTCATTATCATCTATCTAAACAGCTCGATGACACCTCAACATCTACAGCATTCCAGGAACCATTAGGCAGCCGATGAGACTAGCTAATAACCACTTTCTATGAGACACAAACTTCCCCTGCAGGGCGATTGGCGACTCAGAATACATAGAGTTGTCATTTTCATCTCAGGATGTCTAAATTGAGACACTGGTATAACTAAAAAGCATATTAAAAAAAATCTATTTGATCTATTTGCCACCTCAATCACCTGATTAATGACATCTTAATTTGAAACACTGGTAGAACTAAAAAGCATAATTGTTTAAATCAATTAATTACAATGATTTCTTTTTGAAGAACAAATACAGATTTGCCACAGTATTCTCTATAAAATGGTATAATCCCCATCATGTAATCACTGACTGATACAACGCTGAGAAAAGAAACAGGTACCATGTGACATCACCTTAATTTAAACTTGAATAATGATATCAGGATGTCAGATGCATTGTGGGTACAAAAAGAGGCTAACGCTCCTGTCTTACCTTAGTGTGAAGCTTCGACAGCTGTTTTTCATCCAGGTGAGATTGTGTGTACACTCGCCTCTTGTAGCGAAACTGCCAAAACCAAAAACACAGCACTGATTAGGTTTACATCACTATGGATATCACAACTTTAGTCTTCATTAAAGAGCACATGCTAACATTCTTCAGTGATTGTCATGTTTGCTGAAACTGTGAAGTGGAGGGAGACTTTGAGAGTGAGTGTGAACTGTTGAAATCATAACTGTGAGCTGCCGAAACATCTGCACATCAACATTACAGCTGTGCTCAGGATCACAAAGTCTTTTAACAGAGAACCAGCTGTGAATCAGTAAACTGCACATTCAGTCAAAACATGACGCAAGCGGAACTGCATGAGGAACAAGACAACGGGAGTCTTTTAAGACACTTTTAGGGAGAAAAAAATTACAATAAAATGAATAACTGATTCTTATACTGTCTAACTGACAAAAAAGAAGTGAATCAGATTTTTGAATATTTTTGGAACAGATTTCCTGACGTGGGTAATCTTTACCCAAAAATGGACAACATTTTCAAAATTATCATAGAATAATGGCCTAAATTTCAGACCTGAGGTTCCTCACACAAACCTACAGTATGATTTTAAAAGAATGTACTCATACCAAACACTGACACTTGTATGGAACATCCTGGTAAAGGGAAAATTGGTAAAAAAATGTATACAACAAATCTCAAAAGCTGGAAAGCACCAATATCAAATATCTGAAAATAAGAAATCACATGATAAAGTATCAATTAAAACCAGACTTAATTATAAATATTATAATGTACTTTTGCCAAGAAAAATAACAGAAAAGCTTAAAAAGAACAACTTTGTGTATTGTCATGAAATGTCAATGTAATGTCATTTCTACACCACAAGAAACACCAAGAAGCAAAAATTCCTAAAGTTTCTACAGCCCTAAACTCACTCCATTGGTTAAACCAGATGTTGTCGGACTGCTAAAAAAACAACGTACTATGCTTAAAGCCCCACAGTGGCGCAGCTATTATATTCTTCAGGAAGTCAACCTATAAATGTCGTACTAACAGTTGTCTCTGCATCATAAATTTAATCAGAAGAAAGTATTTTCAAAAACATCAAAACAATTACACACTTAAGTCTTTCATCATTTCCTCACCCTTTTGTCATTGCTAAACTGTATAACTTTTTTTTCCCCATGCTATTGCAATGAATGGAGTTTTCTGGCTTCAAAAACGACGTAAAGGCACCATTAAAGTAGACCTTACAATTAATATGCTAGATTTTCCTCCTCTTTGAAGCCATATGCTATCTGTGCTGGGAACAAATCAAAATTTAAGTCATTATTCACTGCTCTACTTCTTTCATTAACTCTCATTACTGTACGGATGTCTGGATTTCACTGAATAATGACTTCAATTTCAATCTCTATGTCATAAACTTTGTTAGAAGTTTGAGAGTGAGGAATTAATGACAGAATTTTCTTTTTTGTGTGAACTATTGCTTTAAATACCAAGAAAACTGATGAGACAAAAACTCTTCTTGAATTATGAGTTGAGCGGGAAAAAAATAAAAAAAAACTTGACAACGTCAACATGACACCAACCATGACAACAACAGCAAAGTTGAAGAAACTCAGAGGCAGACTGGAAACTCAAAGTAATGTATCGCTGTCAAACTCAAGGCCATTAACAAACGCCTCAGGAACAAACGAGTCAAAATGTCATGATCAAACAGAAAACAAGTCAAAAGCTCACAAACAACAAAGGTGAATATATCGTACACACTGAACTCACCACAGGATCCGTCTGCTGCGCTACACGTCTCTGGCTGTGGGCAGTAGCAGTGCAAGCAAGCCAACACTATAATTCTCAGCACTACCCTGAATTACTCTGTCTTGCACCTCGGTGCCATCAATCCCAAAACATGACACCAACTACAACACCATATTGCAAAACATCACTACGAAACAGCCATGACTTGGAGCTGCAGAAGCGAGCGCTGTACACAAAACCATGTGCCCGTGAAGAGGGTAAGGCCTCGCGGACACCCACAGCTCCATCCCTCTCCTCCACTGAGATCTGACCATTCACATCTCTTTGTTACTGTGTGCTGTATCTGTCTATCTATGAGCCTATCTAGCAAACCCAGGAGTGATCTGTCCACTATGGGAGTTTTTTTGTCAGGCCAGTGTGTCGACGGACCGTCTGCTGTGCAGTGATGGTTTCTGAAATACCAGGATGGGTCTGAGCTGTATGAAGCATGCCAACACTGAGCAATGTGAGCAAAATAAATGACTGTGGACTGTTCACATGCATCTGATTGCTTTGGGGGATGAAAAAACGCACACAAACACACATCTCCTTCTGTTCTCTCATGCACGTTGTATATCGCTCAAGTTTGACAGTTTCGCTATTTATCAGACACTGGGTCTAGATCAGTGTTGTGCCAGTTCATACTTAAAAAGAACTAGCTCAAAGTTCAGTTCACACAGATGATAATGAACTAGTTCATGTTCATAGTTCATTTTTTTAAAAAAAATGAACTAAGTTCACATATCTAAAAACGAACTAGTTCACGTTCATTTGTTAATTTTTTTGCTTGTTTGGGATCTGACTGTCCAGCGTATTTGAAAAAGTTAAGCAAACTTTACTGTCTTTTTGACATTTTTCCCCTGCGTGAAATGATCGAGGCTAACAGCAATCTCAACTAGTACAACAAGCGCGCAAGTCATGTGTCACAAACATTGAACACTACACAAACAGTAATTTTTTTTTTCATTTAGGCAATTAATTTTAGTGACACAGGAGGTGCCGAATCCAATGTCGGAGGTGACGGAACATGTTCCGGCTCAAATTAAAGGGATATCCACTCCAGCGCAACGTTTTGTTTTGTGTTACCGTCCTAGGTCGAGTTACACTACGCGAGTAACTGTATTTAAATAGGGAAAACGTGGAGGTGTTTGGTAGCTTCTCTGCTTGGCCCATATTGAATGAATGGGCTCAGCTAAGTGCTTTCAAAGTGTCACCGCGCGCCAAAGCGATTGAGTGCATGCACTGAGAAAAGAGAGGTATGTATCAACCCATCTTAGTTAAGGGAAAAACATAGTTTAATATGAAAACACGGTGGAGTATCCCTTTAAGCCCTGGTAAAACCTGACTTTTCAAATGAGCGTGAATGTGAACTGCGCGTGCTGTTCATTCCTGCCAGAGTGAGCGCCGCTCTCGTTCATTGTATGAAAAGTGATTCGTGCAGTTCAGCGTTCGGCGAAAATATGAACGCGTTCAGAGAACGTCGTTCATTGAACGCGTTCATGCACAACACTGGTCTAGATACTGCATATACAGTTATAATGTACTTTTACCATTTAAACATCCATCCATCCATCCATCCATCTTCTTCCGCTTATCCGGGGCCGGGTCGCGGGGGCAGCAGTCTAAGCAGAGAACCCCAGACCTCCCTCTCCCTAGACACTTCCTCCAGCTCTTCTGGGGGGACACCGAGGCGTTCCCAGGCCAGCCGGGAGACATAGTCTCTCCAGCGTGTCCTAGGTCTTCCCCGGGGTCTCCTCCCAGTGGGACGCGCCCGGAACACCTTCCCGGGAAGGCGTCCAGGAGGCATCCGGAACAGATGCCCGAGCCACCTCAGCTGACCCCTCTCGATGTGGAGGAGCAGCGGCTCTACTCTGAGCTCCTCCCGGGTGACTGAGCTTCTCACCCTATCTCTAAGGGATCGCCCAGCCACCCTGCGGAGAAAGCTCATTTCGGCCGCCTGTATCCGGGATCTTGTCCTTTCGGTCATGACCCAAAGCTCATGACCATAGGTGAGAGTAGGAACGTAGATTGACCAGTAAATCGAGAGCTTCGCCTTGCGGCTCAGCTCTTTCTTCACCACGACAGACCGGTACATCGACCGCATTACTGCAGAAGCTGCACCGATCCGTCTGTCAATCTCCCGTTCCATCCTTCCCTCACTCGTGAACAAGACCCCAAGATACTTAAACTCCTCCACTTGAGGCAGGAACTCTCCACCAACCTGAAGTGGGCAAGCCACCCTTTTCCGACTGAGGACCATGGCCTCGGATTTGGAGGTGCTGATTCTCATCCCAGCCGCTTCACACTCGGCTGCAAACCGTCCCAGTGCATGCTGAAGGTCCTGGCTTGATGAGGCCAACACGACAACATCATCCGCAAAGAGCAGAGACGAAATCGTGTTGTCACCAAACCTGACCCCCTCCGGCCCCTGGCTGCGCCTAGAAATTCTGTCCATAAAAATCATGAACAGAACCGGCGACAAAGGGCAGCCCTGCCGGAGTCCAACACGCACCGGGAACAAGTCTGACTTACTGCTGGCAATACGAACCAAGCTCCTGCTCCGGTCGTACAGGGACCGGATAGCCCTTAGCAAAGGGCCCCGGACCCCATACTCCCGGAGCACCCTCCACAGGCCGCCGCGAGGGACACAGTCGAATGCCTTCTCCAAATCCACAAAGCACATGTGGACTGGTTGGGCAAACTCCCATGAACCCTCCAGCACCCTGTAGAGGGTATAGAGCTGGTCCAGTGTTCCACGGCCTGGACGAAAACCACACTGTTCCTCCTGAATCCGAGGTTCTACTATCGGCCGGATTCTCCTCTCCAGTACCCTGGCATAGACTTTCCCAGGGAGGCTGAGAAGTGTGATCCCCCTGTAGTTGGAACACACCCTCCGGTCCCCCTTCTTAAAAAGAGGGACCACCACCCCGGTCTGCCATCCCAGAGGCACCGTCCCCGACTGCCACGCGATGCTGCAGAGGCGTGTCAGCCAAGACAGCCCCACAACATCCAGAGACTTGAGGTACTCAGGGCGGATCTCATCCACCCCCGGTGCCTTGCCACCGAGGAGTTTCTTGACTACGTCGGTGACTTCAGCTTGGGTAATGGACGAGTCCACATCTGAGCCCTCAGCCTCTGCTTCCTCAATGGAAGACGTGACAGCGGGATTGAGGAGATCCTCGAAGTATTCCTTCCACCGTCCAACGACATCCCCAGTTGAGGTCAACAGCTCCACACCTTTACTGTAAACAGCGTTGGTAGGGCACTGCTTCCCTCTCCTGAGGCGCCGGACGGTTTGCCAGAATCTCTTCGAGGCTGACCGATAGTCCTTCTCCATGGCCTCACCGAACTCCTCCCAGGCCCGAGTTTTTGCCTCCACAACCACCCGGGCTGTAGTCCGCTTGGCCTGCCGGTACCTGTCAGCTGCCTCAGGAGTCCCACAAGCCAACCAGGCCCGATAGGACTCCTTCTTCAGCTTGACGGCATCCCTTACTTCCGGTGTCCACCACCGGGTTCGGGGATTGCCACCTCGACAGGCACCGGAAACCTTACGGCCACAGCTCCGAGCGGCCGCTTCGACAATGGAGGTGGAGAACATGGTCCACTCGGACTCAATATCTCCAGCCTCCCTCGGGATCCGGTCGAAGCTCTGCCGGAGGTGGGAGTTGAAGATCTCTCTGACAGGAGACTCGGCCAAACGTTCCCAGCAGACCCTCACAGTACGTTTGGGTCTGCCGAGTCTGTCCAGCTTCCTCCCCCGCCATCGGATCCAACTCACCACCAGGTGGTGATCGGTTGACAGCTCCACCCCTCTCTTCACCCGAGTGTCCAAGACATACGGCCGGAGGTCGGATGAAACGACCACAAAGTCGATCATCGACCAACGGCCTAGGGTGTCCTGGTGCCACGTGTACTGATGGACACCCTTATGCTTGAACATGGTGTTCGTTATGGACAAGCTGTAACTAGCACAGAAGTCCAATAACTGAACACCGCTCGGGTTCAGATCAGGGGGGCCGTTCCTCCCAATCACGCCCCTCCAGGTGTCACTGTCGTTGACCACGTGGGCGTTGAAGTCCCCCAGTAAAACGACGGAGTCCCCAGTCGGAGCACTTTCCAGCACCCCTCCCAGAGACTCCAAGAAGGCCGGGTACTCTGCACTGCCGTTCGGCCCGTAGGCACAAACGACAGTGAGAGACCTATCCCCGACCCGAAGGCGCAGGGAAGCGACCCTCTCGTTCACCGGGGTAAACTCCAACACATGGCAGCTGAGCTGGGGGGCTATAAGCAAACCCACACCAGCCCGCCGCCTCTCACCATGGGCAACTCCAGAGTGGTGAAGAGTCCATCCTCTCTCGAGGAGTGTGGTTCCAGAGCCCAAGCTGTGCGTAGAGGTGAGCCCGACTATCGCTAGTCGGAACCTCTCAACCTCACGCACAATCTCGGGCTCCTTCCCCACCAGTGAGGTGACGTTCCACGTCCCTAGAGCTAGTTTCCGTGTCCAGGGATCGGGCTGTCGAGGCCCCCGCCTTCGACTGCCGCCCGATTGTCTAAGCACCGGCCCCTTACGGTCCCTCCTGTAGGTGGTGAGCCCACGGGAAGGCGGCCCCACGTCGCTCCTTCGGGCTGAGCCCGGCCGGACCCCGTGGGGAGAGGCCCGGCCACCAGGCGCTCGCATACGAGCCCCAACCCCGGGCCTGGCTCCAGGGTGGGGCCCCGGCTGCGCCATACTGGGCGACGTCACGGTCCTTAGATTTAGTCTTCTCATAAGGGGGTTTTGAACCGCTCTTAGTCTGACCCGTAGCCTAGGACCTGTTTGCCTTGGGAGACCCTACCAGGGGCATATAGCCCCGGACAACATAGCTCCTAGGGTCATTCGGGTACTCAAACCCCTCCACCACGTTAAGGTGGCAGTTCAAGGAGGGGCCATTTAAACATTTATCATTTAATGATCTTCATGTATACAGGTTTTTTTATTTTTTTGTGAGTCTCATGTTCTAACCAGCAATGCTGAGTGAGATGCAACGAGTCTCTTGATATCTATTTCATCACATTGTGAAACTTACTTGTTGTTAAAACAATACTATAGAACAAACGATAGGACAGACGGACGGACGGACGGACGGACGGACGGACAGACAGACAGACAGACAGACAGACAGACAGACAGACAGACAGATAGATAGATAGATAGATAGATAGATAGATAGATAGATAGATAGATAGATAGATAGACAGACAGACAGACAGACAGACAACAGACAGACAGATAGATTCAGCAACACATTCAGAAAAAGCCTAACTGCATAAAGGCAATGATTTCTTTTTGTCATTTATCTGCTCATAGCAGAAATATGGAGAGACCATTTTTCAGAAGCCAACGCTGGTTTCCTCTCTCTCTCTCTCAAATGCTCTTTTCTCCACAGACTCCAAAAGTCAAAATTGGAATGATAAATCTGGTGAAATGACAATCAGAGCATTCCTGACCACACAAGCTAACAGAAGACGATGGAGCAATGGAGATATACTCAGGAAGGCAGGGTGCCAAAATAAGATCTCACACTGCAAGCAAGCCAAGCTTTTATTTTATTGGTGCACATATTGAGTGTCAAGACCAAGGTGTTAATTTGGGGGTATGACTCTCACCTCCAGGTACGGGACAGGAGAGATGTCGGGAAGTGGATATTCTTTCAGTGTTCGCTGCTCATCCAGGAACTTCCCGGCTTTGCTGTTGTACGCAGGCTGAAAGAGGCCATAGTTTAGCACATCCTTCAGGCTCTGGTTGAGAGTGCAGAGGATTCGTTGTTTAGACAACCAGATGGGAGACTCCACATTAAACTTCATGCATTTCTGCAGAGGAAACAAAAAGAGAGACATGATGAGTCATGAAAATCCCATAATGCAACAGCAAACCTGAAGATTCCCTAATATAATTCAAAAGATTGGGTGCGATAACTTTTTAAAAAAAGATTTTGAAAGAATTATTATTTTTTTATATACTTACCAAGGCTGCATTTATTTGATCACAAATACAGTACAAACAGTAATCCTGTGAAATATTTTTTACAATTTAAAATAACATACTTAACATTTTGTGGAAACCTTAATGCATTTTATAAACAATTTTTTGATAATTAGAAAGTTCAGAAGAACCATTCATTTAAAATATATATATTTTGTAACACTAAAAGTTTCTGTACAGTCTATTCTTAACTGTAAAATCAAACAATGCATAATCTTCTGTAGGTATTCATTTATTATAGTATAGCAAAAAATAACTGTAGTAACTTTTATTTTGGTGGAAACTGAAGTTACCATGGAAAAATTTTGGCACTCTGTTAATATATTTGTAACTAATAACATAAGTGATGAATATTTGTTAAATATGAATATAATATGAAGTTTTCTGTAATAAAAATAATTGACATGTTTTGGACTGTATGTGATACCCTCAACATCTTATTTCTTCCTCTTGTTGTCTTTCAGAGTTTACTCTGTGTTGTGACCCCAAAATCAACAGTGAAGATTTGAGAGTGAACCCACTGCCAAATCAAGCAGTGTATCAATAAAAGCCTCTCACCCGTCTTTGTCTTTGTCCTCTAAACCATAAGTAATGACACACACCCCTGCCCTTTCCTCAGTACTTTGATTACTAGAGGTAGAAATCCAGCAGACCACCGGGACAGAGAGAGCAAGCAGAAGTGAGAAAGGTTTTCAGCACTTTTGTTCGCTTCTCCTCTCAGCAAATACGACATCAAATGCAGCTTTGAACTCTTCTCTACTGCATTTATTTTACCAGAGAGCCCAGTATTAAGGAGACAAAGATGGGAAGAGAGGACATCAGTCTACAACACACACACACACACACACACACACATACACACACGCACACACACACACACACACACACACATACATAAAAAGAAAAGCGTTTCAGAAACTTGTAATTATGTGCAGAATTCCCCTGAAGTTAATCCTGCGTTTCATTCTGTTTTCCCGGGTATAACAACAGCCTCCACCATGGTCGTTCCTTTTGATTTTCAATCTTAAATTTCATCACTCTTTTCTATGTTTATCTTCGCTTAGACTGACAGACGACTGGACCGCATTCAGCTCTATTTAAACTCAGAACAAGAGTAAAACCAGACCTCTATTCAACATACAAATGGAACTGACGCCTCAGTACAATAATACAATAATCTCACGTCACACTTCCATTCTTTTTTCTGACAAGAACCTATGGACAGCACAAATTAAATGCTAAGGGACTGTTCGTTTTTTATTTAAGGGGCCACCGGAGGAGTTTTGAAATCTGTAGTCAAAAAATACATGACCCTCCCTTCGCCAGCAATACATTTTTCTATGACCCTCCAAAATTATTGTGAAAAAAGGCATGACCCTCCCCGATAAATTATTGATTACTTCTGGTTTGCGCTTGGCAAAGATGTTCAGATAGCCATTGTTTTTTTTTACAACTATAAACTCCTGCTTTCTCATCTTACTAGGGCTGTAACGATAGACCAAACCTACGATTCGGTTCGTATAACGATTTTGATTTTAGATTTGAAAAAAATCTTGTTTTGCTGATGCGGTGTGAAAGCATCTAAAAGCTGTCACAAAGAACCGTCAAAAGTAATGATTATGAATCAAATATAGCAAGGAGACATTTTAATTGTTTATTAATAAACAGGTGTTTTCTGTGTCGACCGCTGTCGATGCTGACTCGCAATCTTCGCAGTAGTGAACGCGCCAGAAAGAAATGCACATTTCATACGGTGTAGCCTACATAAGTAGAGAGCAGTCTGTTTTCTTTCGTTTTGAATTGTTCTGTTTAAAAGTAGACATTTCAAGCTTTTCTATATATTTCTCAGGTCTGTGAGGCAAGTAGCCTACCTTACGCTGAGTTTCGGTTCATGAGACGAGAGTCCAGTTCACTCACCGGTGCCTCCGTGTCATGATTATCTATTTTCTATATTTACTTCTTATTTATTAAATCCAGGCAATTGGTTGATGAAACATTGATTAAAATTAATATACAATTAATAAAAAAACGAAATTCACTTTAAAGAAAGGCTTTGTGCTTCTGTTTGAGGTCTCTGTGAAAGTTTCAAAGTCGCTCTCAGAACGGTCATGTCCTTAATGGAGAACTGTCACGTCCATAACAATGTTTTTTTCCCTCATAAATGGGAACACGAAAAATTAAATAAAAATAATATTTTATGTTCTGCGGAGGCCGACCCTTCTTTCCCTACTTTTGGTTTGCGCAGTGTAATTCATAGAATTACTAAAAAATATTTTGCCACCTAAAAGCTAAAGATTTTTTTTGTCACATCACATCACATGTGTATTTCACTCATATTAAATATAAAACATGTGTAGACTGGTATTTTTCTAATGTCTTGACTCCTTTATTAAGGGATTATGATATAAACAGACATTTCAATATATTGGTATTAAATTCAATTTTCGGAGAATTTATATTTCAAGTTTTGACTGCAAATGTCACATCCTGAAGTCCATAACGCTGGAATTGCCCAATTGTAACGAATTTATCCTCAACTTTTTTTGGTAGGTCTACGTATTTTATTATGTTAACTTCAAATAATACTAATATAGTAATTTAAAGATGTGGTAGCCCTACATCTTACACATCACACTCCACTGTTTATGGTGGTAATTTCAGTAGATTTACTCACTAACATTATTTTGAAAACAAAATACGAATGGAAACTAAAATATGATAGTATCGTGCAACAGCGCACATTCTATCAGCTGCAGTTCTCGCGCCTCGGTCCCAATACTGTAAAACTCGACGTACATTCACATCACATGTTAATGCAGCGGTAGAGTTACACTCACGAGACACTGCACTTATTCGCAATCATAAAAGTTCATTATTTGTCGTGCTTTAAAGCTTTGCCAGGTAAACATTTCATTGGCATTCTGTTCTGACATGATGCACTTTTTCTGAGCTCTGAAGTGCGTGCGCACTGTCCAACAGCGCTGGATTTTTGTTGGGTCAGACACATCTGATAGCGATGGGGGGCCGAGACCACGAGAGCTACATGGAGCTACATGTGAAAAAAATAATATGCACCAAACAAGCCACTTTGAGATGTTGCTGTTTTCACAAAAGTTGGGTGACCCTCCCCCTAGACAAAAAAAAAAATGGATGACCCTCCCCCAAACAAAGAATAAAAAGACATGACCCTCCCCTATTTTCCTCCGGTGGCCCCTTCCATAAATACCGAACGGTCCCTAAAAGCTTACAATTAAAGAAGAGCCAAAATTATGCAAAAATGTATGGCATTCAAAAATTACATGTGTATTTTCACAAAGTTTTGCATGCTATATATATATATATATATATATATATATATATATATATATATATATATATATATATATATATAAATAAACACACAAACAACTAATTTATTTACAATAACACTGATACACTAAACAAAAAAATTATAAATGCAACAATTTTGTTTTTGCCCCCATTTTTCATGAGCTGAACTCAAAGATCTAAGACTTTTTACCAACTGAAAATAAATAAATAAAGGCTAAAACACTGCTAAATCATATAACAGTATATAAATAATACTAAAATATCACATCACTGATATAAACACTATATGTACAGTATATAATATAAATATTGTACAATTTTGTAAGTATAAATATTGATAATGACTATATCTTGTCTGCGTTTATATCACAACCCAGAATAATTACTGAAGGTAAGGGTTCGGGACGGTGTCATAGTTCAGTTTTAATTAGACAGGACTGTATTTATTGATATCTTTCGCCATTAACTGAGGTTTCACTGAGATTACTGCAGTGCATTCTGGGACTGTCCGTTTAGAATTGCCTTAGACTGCCTTAGGATTGATTTAGAATTTAGACCAATTAAGTTATCTTAAAAGGAAGGTTAATTTTGCTGCCAGCTTTTTGGAACACCTTTGAAGCAGGAAATGCTGTCTACTTACTAAAGTTGGCATCACTACGTTTTGGAACAAAACTATAGTTTTATGCACTTCAAACACATCACTTTACAAATAAGCAAACATCTTATTCCATTTGTTTCTTTGGCCATAATTTACCCAGAAATCAGAACCTCAACGTGTAATAAACATGCAAACATGTCCTCAAATGCTCACCGCCCATATCTGCAGGGCAGTTCTCCCACAATCCAGTAGTGCTGATGTGATTCCCTGAACTCATGGATTGATTCTGATAGTATTAGCCTCTGGAAAATCATAACAGAGCTCTATTGGCATCAGTTTAGGAGAGAGAGATTCCTAACAATGCATTGATTGAGCTGCATGCATACAGCCACACACAATGACTCTGTCTGGCCGGAAAATGCTGTGGATTTGCTCAGTAGGGCTCTGGTAAGCAGGCTGGTTTTCAGCAAGCCTTCAGAGAAATGTGGAGTAGAGATATAAAGCACATCTGGAGAATGAGACAGGTACAGTCCATCACTGTCACACACATGCAGGTGCACAAACACATCACATTATGCATACATGCATGGAAAATGCCCTAACGCTGTGTTTTTATGCATTAAACCATTTCAAGGAGTAGTTATATATAAGTAAGAATATATCATTGGGGTTCCAGATATTCACGAGAACTTACTGATTAGTATGTTCAGTGTTTACATTAAGAATATCTTTATAAATCTAAGGATTATATATACAGGGTTTAAATAAAGTGTTGTCACTATCTCCACCCATAAATAATGATCGAGAATTTGCAGTTGGAACAGCCCAGCCATAAACTGCAAAATCTGATTATTATTATTTCAAAACATCCACTTTAGTGTGGTGAATAATATAAGTGATTAACTGTGGTAAATTAATGTGCTCCAGAGCCATGTAAGAGGATCAGCTCACAGAAATTAAAAAAAACAACTAAAAGCACCATATTCTCACTTACTTACTCTTAGTCTCAGATATCAGCTTTCATACAATTTGTTTTTTCATTCATCAGTATATAATGCTATTTGACTGATAAATGCTCCCGTATGATGCTAGAAGTGACACCGCTATTTTTGAACAAGACATGTTCACGTAATCATACTTTTTTAGCAGAGATAACAATGTAACAACTAACAGCAAGTAATGCTCTCTCAAGTACTTGTACAGTAAGGGAAATGAAGTGACATACAGCCCAGTATGGTGACCCATACTCAGAATTTGTGCTCTGCATTTATCCCATCCAAAGTGCACACACAGTGAACACACACACACCATGAACACGCACCCGGAGCAGTGGGCAGCCATTTATGCTGTGGTGCCCGGGGAGCAGTTGGGGGTTCGGTGCCTTGCTCAAGGGCACCTCAGTTGTGGTATTGCCGGCCCGAGTCTTGAAACCACAACCTTAGGGTTAGACTTTACATCTGTACTTGTGTACTATTCCAATGTTTAATTTGACAGAAATATCTTAAATAAAACAAAGATAATGACTGTACAGCACAAGCAACACTGAAAAGAGCTGTAAACACAACTACAACCCAACATTTAACCCATAAGCCACCATACCTTGCTCATGCCTACATAATTAAATATTTAGAAACTATGGCTTTTTGGACACTCCTCCCAAAGACAATGTACAGGTATGACCACTGTCAACACTACTTTTACTGTATCAGTTTAAATAGCAAATACAGTATGCATATCAAATCAATACTTTTTTAAATGAAAACAGTTCAAATCAACAGAGCTACATTTAATTATGCTGAATGTAGCTACTTATGGTCAAACTTTACACTACAAATATTGGATTTTACTATAGTGTGGGTGCGACAAAAAGTGCTTTTTTCCCCGCAAAAGGTAATTGTCCACAACGCTGTGTATCATCGGAGGAAGACCGAACTGCCTCAAATGAAAAAGTTCACTGAACACAATTTACTACAGAGAGAGAGAGAGAGAGAGAGAGAGAGAGAGAGATACAAAATATGCAGATATATTTTATATTTATTGGTGAATCTCCAAAAATCTTTCAAGAAAATTTACAGGTCATTAATGCTCTTAAATGCCATTAAGATAATACAAATAAATAGTCAACGCAAAATATTTAAAAATGTGATTCAAAAATGTAAAAGTATATAAAGATCTATTCACAGATGGTCTTGTTAGTTTTCAGTTTTTTTTTCTTTTGTCTTTTGTCACAAATATCTTTTAAATTTGGTCAGTATTTTGTCACATAATTTTTAAGCTGACTAAAACTTTAAGATGATTAAAATGGCATCTACATATTAGTCGATGTAAAAAACATTTTTTTAAAGTAGAACATTTAGTCAAATATTCAAAAATGGTCTATAATCATTTATTATAAAATAAACAAATATATCTTGTAAATGTTACATATTTTGGTGTACACACACACACACACACACACACACACACACACAGCGATATTTGTATTGGGTATTGGGGGTTTATGGGGACTCCATAGGCGTAATGTTTTTTATACTGTACAAACTGTATTGTCTATTGCCCTACACCAACCATACACCTAAACCTACCCCTCACAGGAAACTTTGTGAGTTAAAAAAAAAACACCATTTAGTATGTTTTAAAGCCTTTTGAATTACAGGGACACAGGTAGTGTCTTCACAAACCACCTTTATATTGTAATACCTGTGTCATACCAATGTCATTAATACATACTTACATTATTACTAAAACCACATGCAGGGTCTCCAGGGGTCCCGGTAATGAGAAAGACTTGAAAAAGTCAAACGAACAAACTCTCTCCTCTCTGCAGTGCAGGGTCATGTTGATTGGCTACTTTGGTATGAGAAAGTCTTACTCAGCGATGCTCAGGATAGAGACCTTGCGGCATGATCATCATTTACACACTCAAACACATACACACACACACACACACACACACACACACACACGGCCAAGAGAGAGAAGGAGAGCTTATTGAGTCGAGAGGGTGTTATCTCTCCTCAAACACCCATAGCGAGGGCTCGTCAACCAATGAGGCACCCCACAACCACCTCGGGAGTTTGCTAATGTGTGTGTTAGTGTGTGATCATGTTGCACATGCATTCGCAACAGTATTAATTATTAATCTGGTACATATACAGTAGGGAAAACACACGGCAGGAATTATTTAAAAGCTCACATCCTCACACTGTTGCATTAAAGATTTACAACCGTAAATGAACTGATTAAAAACTTCAGGATATTGCGTAAAGCCAGCCAATCAGATCAGAGTTTGAGATTTGGCTCTTGGCATTTTTGTATTCAATGGGCAGTGTTCATTTTGTCGAAATGAAAAATACTGAAAATTTGGTTTGGTTTCATCAATAATAATGAATAATAATAAAAAAAAAACAGATATTAGTTGTTGCCAGCAGGTTAATTACTCACTAAAACACATCCTGTGAGTCATGAGATTATTTAGAAGAATAGAAATATTTACATTTATAATACATTTAGATAAATAGATAGACAGACAGAGAGACTGATAAATAATTATAATACATCTTATAGAATATATTATATAAAGTGTTAATTAATTTTCCACTTTCATCTAAAAATATTCATAAATTAATATTTACAGTAGATACCATTTTAGTAAGTTTACATTTGACTATTTAATTATGTGAGAAAGGATATTACTGTCCAGAGGGAAAAAAAAAACCTACCTAAAAATAAACATTGAGCAGATGATCTGTGAACAGTCCGTAAACATGCCGTCTAACACTAAATCTGAATTATATGTGACAGGTCTTGCTCTGGTTCGAAAAAAAAAAAAAACTAGCCAAAAGCTTTCAGCGAAGCTGCTTGAATAAGAGATAGAGAGGACACAAATTAACTATAAGAGCAATGTCTAGAGACACAGGAGGAGAAAGAGAACAAGAAGCTTTCACATTACACAGTCAAGCTGAGCTGCTGTTTCTTTCTGTCAGTCTGAGCACAGTGAAGATGAAACACCTTCATCACCAGAGACAGAACACAAGCCCAAGCCCACTTGATAAGCTTTATATGGGCATATTTCAGGCATGTGCTGACTTTAAGAGACACATCAAACATGTACAATCTTGAATCAAGCACATACAGAAACACAATTCTCTTACAATTCAGACATCTTCAGCAAGATGAAGGATTTCAAGGACTGGAGACAAGAAGACAAGGAAAAGATGGAAATGGAAGTGTCAAGTTTCTCGGTACAGATACAGAAAATAGAGGTCATGACCAGCTCTGGTAGAGGGACTAGTTATAAACATACCATACTTTAATCTTAAAACTTTAAACAACCATCTTTCTTTTCATCATTTAAATACATACTTTTTATACTACTACAGGTGTAAAAAGAATAAGATCCATTGAGAAAAGTGGTCACCACTTCATCCAGAGTTGACTGGAGGACAAGGGCACCTTAACATAGAGCTCAACACTTGTGTTTGTGTCTGTAGAGTAGAATGATAAATACAGATTGAGACAAAAGCATTTAATTTACCATGGTAAAAGTGCCGTTAGGAGCGGTAAACAGCAATATGGTTAAAGGCACTAATGCTTGATAAATGATTACATTTATAACAACAAACTAAATAAATGTCCATAAATAGTTGTTCTTTTTCATATATGTCTCTCTCTCTATGTGGTTGTATGTATATATATATATATATATATATATATATATATATATATATATATACAGTACAGACCAAAAGTTTGGACACACCTTCTCATTCAAAGAGTTTTCTTTATTTTCATGACTATGAAAATTGTAGAGTCACACTGAAGGCATCAAGGGCTATTTGACCAAGAAGGAGAGTGATGGGGTGCTGCGCCAGATGACCTGGCCTCCACAGTCACCGGACCTGAACCCAATCGAGATGGTTTAGGGGTGAGCTGGACCGCAGACAGAAGGCAAAAGGGCCAACAAGTGCTAAGCATCTCTCGGGGAACTCCTTCAAGACTGTTGGAAGACCATTTCAGGTGACTACCTCTTGAAGCTCATCAAGAGAATGCCAAGAGTGTGCAAAGCAGTAATCAAAGCAAAAGGTGGCTACTTTGAAGAACCTAGAATATGACATTTTCAGTTTTTTCACACTTTTTTGTTATGTATATAATTCAATATATAATTCCACATGTGTTAATTCATAGTTTTGATGCCTTCAGTGTGAATCTACAATTTTCATAGTCATGAAAATAAAGAAAACTCTTTATATATATATATATATATATATTAGGGCTGTGCGATATGGACAAAAAAAAACTATCACGATTTTTTTATCAAATTTGCGATTTCAATTTTAATCACGATTTTTCCAAAAGAAAACCAATGAGAGCTTTATCAAATGTCTCTAGAACAGACATAAGTCAAAATAATCACAAAGTAAAGATGTCAAACATAATGTCTAGACATTAGACAGTGTCTAGACAGTGTGAATGTTCTGTTCCGTTAACATGGGCTCGAAAAAAAGGCTACACATCACAGACAGAGTGTGTGAACCTGGAGTTAGACAAATGCCCAGTCTGCTCTGTTCTCGCGCTCCACTTAGGCGCGCTGCATCCTGATTGGTTCAGATAACATACTACGGGAGGTCAGGCCGCGGAAAATCGTGCTATAAAGCGATTTAGAAATCGCACACACTCAAATCGCGATTTTATTTCGATTACGATTAATCGCACAGCCCTAATATATACACACACACATACATTATTTTGCTGCATATTTCTTACTTGGTATACGTTTGCCAAATTAGACAGATAATATAATATAATATTATATAATATAATATAATATAATATAATATGCAAAAAAAAATGAACATGAATATTTTTCATCATATTTACTATTAGACTTATAATTTGAGTTTTCCTATTAAAGTTGTCATTGTAGTTTTCTGGACTAACACAATTCTGTTCATTTACATGACTGTACTTGGCTGCATTTATATATTTAATGTAGTCTGTGTCATATTTTGTTTTACCTTGTGTTGTTTTATTCCTGGATTTGAGGTCTTTTCATGTAACCTGTCCAGACTGGGCAGATTAAATGGATGTGGCAGGTTTTGTGCAGGTTTTGTGGCAGGTTTCTCCACTAGGCAACAAAATTGTGCTTACAAGGTAGTGAGCTGCTCCAATGAACACTTCTGAGGAAGAACTAGACAAAGGTTTTGGTAAAAATTTGTGGCCTTGCATCTACAATCACATTTAGTTTGATTCACTTAGCTGTTTAATGCAGTTTGCTTTCAGAGTTAAATTTTTGATCTAATCAAGACTTTGGACACACATTCTGGCCACATTTTCACACAACGGTTTATTAATTTAGCATCACTGATTTCAAATGTACCTGCTGCTAAATGTGACATAAATCTAAAATAAACTGTGGCTGGTAATTTTACATTATAGCCAGACAGTCTCTTCCTGTCTAAGTGGAAGGTTTATGACCAGAAAAGGCTGCAAAGTAGACCAGATTTCATCTGACTCTGCAAGAGCACTAGGATGTAATTCACAAGGGTCAAATCCCTCCAAGACAAGTCTCACATGGCTATAAACAAGGCTTAACCAGTCTCTGGATCTCTTACACACATGTAGGAGACTGTAGGTGGGCTGTTTTCTTTTATCACCACATAATAGATGCCTGGGGGAACTAAACTCACTAAACCAGCTCATGGAAAGACACACTTGTCATTCAATTAGCTTTTCTCAGTGTGTAAAAACATGCACACACACAAACACACACATACACACATCCTGAAGGACATGCTGGCTGATGTCTTTCTAATTAAGAGACACTGATGCATGACAACACACTATGGTTGTATCTGAGTCAGTTTATTTTTACATAGAAAGCAGGGACCTATAAACATTTTACTAAATGTGCTACTTACATGTGTTCATACTTCCCTGCTTTCATATACATATATATATATATATATATATATATATATATATATGTCGGGTCTCAGGGCTAAATCCGCAACTGAATCCAGCCTGTTTCTCCTGACAATATATATATATATATATATTATTAATTTAACTTCAACTTATTATTCACAGTTATGACCCCCCCCCCCCCCCAATTGTGAGTTTAAATCCCGCAATTCTGCCCTCTTCCCCACATAATAATATAAACTAATGATTGCAAGTTATAAAGCCAGAATTGCGAGATATATAAACTTACAATTCTGACATTTTTCTTTCAAATGCGCATATATATATATTAGGGATGCATGATATTGGATTTTTGACGATATCCTATGCCGATCATTTTTAAACTAATTTTATCTGATAGCTGATGCCGATACCCATATATTTCCTTTTATTTTGAAACAACACCAAGTCTCTTCTGTACAGAGATCATAAACAATTGATTTTTCATTTTGGTTAGTTTTTAACAAAAACTTACTTTTGATAAATAAATAAACAATGAAGTTATTTAATAATGAGAGTACACTGAAAGCTTTGAAAAGAACTATAAAGCAACTATAAGGCAATTCTTAAAATTTTATTTGAGTATTTAACATTTTTAGATGGTTTAAAGCAAAAGAGTTCCTTGTATTTAAGTTTTCATAATCCGTTTGAAAAAGAAAAACATATTACACATTAATAAATAAATTTGTATATACAGTGGGTACGGAAAGTATTCAGACCCCCTTAAATTTTTCGCTCTTTGTTATATTGCAGCCATTTACCAAAATCATTTAAGTTCATTTTTTTCCTCATTAATGTACACACAGCACCCCATATTGACAGAAAAACACTGAATTGTTGACATTTTTGCAGATTTATTAAAGAAAAACTGAAATATCACATGGTCCTAAGTATTCAGACTCTTTGCTGTGACACTCTTATATTTAACTCAGGTGCTGTCCATTTCTTCTGATCATCCTTGAGATGGTTCTACACCTTCATTTGAGTCCAGCTGTGTTTGATTATACTGATTGGACTTTGATTAGGAAAGCCACACACCTGTCTATATAAGACTTTACAGCTCACAGTGCATGTCAGAGGTATTATGGGGAAGCCTGAATACAGATGCAAATGGTGTGATTATTGAGGAGTTCCTTGAATTGAATTCGCTTGTTTGCATTAATGATGGTAGAGGTACAAGATATGATTGTTGTAGAAACACAGAGAGTTATTTGGATTTAACATTTATATCGAGTGGAATGGCAGGTATTACATCATGGGAGGTGTTAAGTGAATTACCTATGGGTAGTGATCACTTCCCTATAATTGTAACAGTTGGAATTGATGTAATTAAAGAAGACGAAGTGCGGGTACCGAGATGGAGGTTAGATAAAGCCAACTGGGAATTATTTCAAGTTTTAGCTGAGAGGAAGTGTGGTGAATTAGATGAAAGGTGTTTGAAGGATGTGGAATTATTTAACTCTGAATTTGTGTCTAATATTCTTCAGGTGGCTGAGGTTTCAATCCCAAAGACTGGTGGAAGAGGAGTTAAAAAGTCTGTACCATGGTGGAATGAGCAGTGTAGTGCTGCAATTAAACAGAGAAGTAAGGCATTTAAGCAGGTAAGGAAGAATCATACACTTAAGGCTTTAGTCCAGTATAAGAGAGCACAGGCTGTTGTTAGAAGGACTGTTAGAGCTGCAAAAAAGGCTTTCTGGAGGGAATATTGTAATACTATTGGGAGAGAAACTAAGTTGTCAGATGTATGGGGAGTTGTTAGGAAAATGAATGGTGTAAAAAGGAATCATTCTATGCCTGTTTTGCTTTGTAATGGGCAGACTGCTGTTAGTAATAAAGAAAAAGCAGAGTTGTTGGTGGAGACTTTAGTTAAAGTACACAGTTCTGAGAAATTGTCAGATACTGTAAAGTGCTGTAGAGAGGAGGCTTTAGCTGAAAATCCAGGAGTTATTGTTCGGAAAAGAATCACAAGTCGGGATCTTGATATGCCTTTTTCAATTTTTGAATTGAAGAAGGCTGTCTATAATGTGAAACAATCTACACCTGGCAAGGATGGTATTTGCTACTCTATGCTTGGACATTTAACTGACAGATCTCTTAATGTTGTCCTGAAGCTTTTCAATCTGGTTTGGGAAACAGGAAGGATTCCTGGTGGGTGGAAACAGGCAGTTATAGTGCCAGTGCTGAAGCCTGGTAAGAGTGCAACTGACCCTTCTAATTACAGGCCCATTGCGCTTACCTCACAGTTAGGGAAAACGATGGAGAGAATAGTAACAGATAGGCTGACATATTATATGGAAAGTAAAAACTTGTTCTGTCCTTTTCAAAGTGGTTTTCGTAAGGGAAGAAATACGATGGATGCAATTTTATGTTTGGAGTCAGAAGTGAGAAAAGCCCAGACAAACAAAGAAATAGTGGTTGCTGTCCTCTTTGATATAGAGAAAGCTTACGATATGTTGTGGAAGGAGGGATTGTTGATGAAGTTTGAGAAACTTGGTATTGGAGGTAAGCTTTATAATTGGGTACTGGATTTTTTATTTGGAAGAGAAATTGAGGTTAGAGTTGGCACGGCATATTCTAGTACATATGCTGTAGAGAACGGTACACCGCAAGGGAGCGTCTGCAGTCCAGTACTTTTTAACATAATGATAAATGACATTTTTGATAGAATTGACGGAAGTATAGGCAAGTCTTTATATGCAGATGATGGAGCCCTTTGGGTGCGGGGACGTAATCTAAAGTACCTGGGAAAGAAGATGCAGGATGCAATTGTGGTGGTGGAGGAATGGGCTAATAAGTGGGGCTTCAGAATGTCTGTTACTAAAACTCAAGTTATTTGTTTTTCAAGACGACATAAAGACATTACATTAAAACTTTATGAACAAAAGTTGGAACAGGTGAGTGTTGTGAGGTTTTTGGGAGTTATATTTGACGAGAAACTTACCTGGAAGCAGCATATAGAGTATGTTCAAAGTAAGTGTAAAAAAGTTAATAATTTGTTGAGGTGTTTGTCTGGTCAGAACTGGGGAGCTGCAAGAGGAGCATTGTTGAGGATTTATCAGTCTCTCATGAGGTCTTCACTTGATTATGGCTGTTTATCATATATGGGAGCAGCTGAAAGTCACTTAATTAGGTTGGACAGAGAACAATCACAAGGGTTGCGTATTTGCTGTGGAGCTTTTAGAACGTCTCCTGTTGCTGCTTTGCAGGTTGAGTCTGGAGAACTTCCGATGCGGTTAAGGAGAGTTAAGCTAATGTATGCGTACTGGGTCAATCTCCAGGGTCATAGCTGTGTTCACCCAGCAAAAGCTGTGTTGCAGGATTGTTGGGAACATCAGAAGTCTAACTACTATAGCTTTGGGTGGATCGGAGATATTAAAGCCCAGAATGTAGGCCTGATGCAATTTAAGTTCAGTTCGACTGTACCATGTTCATCTATACCTCCATGGATGTTTGTTATGCCAGTAGTGGACTTGCAGCTACAACTGGCATTGAAAAAGGAAAGTAGCGGTACCCCAGAATGGCTTGTTGTTCAAAATTATTTTGAGCAGTTTAAAGAACACCTTGTACTGTATACTGATGGGTCTAAAGATCCCAACAATGGCAGAACAGGAGCGGCAGTGAGTATTCCACAGTATAACATCAAAATTAAAAGAAGAACATCTGACTATCTTTCAGTGTATACTGTGGAACTCACTGCCATTGTTTTAGCTCTTAATTGGTTGCTTATGAGTTGTATTGGGGGCATAAACAGAGCAGTAGTTGCCTCGGACAGTCAAGCTGCATTATTGAGCATAAAAACTGGAAAGTCATGCAGACTAGATCTATTATACAAAATATACCATATGTTGTTTCAGCTGCATAGTGAGAATGTTTGTGTTCAGTTTGTTTGGGTCCCTGCCCATGTAGGTGTTGATGGAAATGAAGAGGTGGATATTCTAGCTAAACAGGCCTTGAAATTGGATGTGGTTAACATCAATGTCCCTATGTGCAAAGCTGAAGGAAAATCTATTATTCAGGAAAAAGTGATTGGGATGTGGCAAGAGCAGTGGGATAGTAATGACACTGGCAGACATCTTTACTGTGTGCAAAGAAATGTGGGAGGGGGTAGATCTAGGGATGGAAGTCGGAGAGAAGAGGCAGTGTTGACACGTTTAAGGATTGGCCATTCAGGTCTCAATAGATCTTTGTTCCGTATAGGGAAACATCAGACAGGAGTTTGTGATTATTGCGGACAGCCAGAAACAGCTGAACATGTCCTAATAGAGTGTAATAATTACATGGAAGAGCGTAGTTGTTTAACATCAGTCCTATATAAAGAAGGGAAAGCGCTTACTTTAGTTAATCTATTAGGAGATGTATCTAAAAGTGTTAAAAATCAAGTTATGAGGTTTCTCAAAAATACGGGGTTGTTCTACCGAATTTAATATGTAAATATTTATATCATAGGAATGCGCATAGGTGAATAATTCCCTCTGACTATTCTCGACGACCACACTCATATCCGGTAGGTGGCGGTAAATGCACCTTAAGTTGGTCTGCCAACCGCCAGTTAAACTCTAAAAGAAGAAGAAGAAGAAGTGCATGTCAGAGCAAATGAGAATCATGAGGTCAAAGGAACTGCCTGAAGACCTCAGAGGCAGAATTGTGGCAAGGCACAGATCTGGCCAAGGTTACAAAAAAAATTCTGCTGCACTTAAGGTTCCTAAGAGCACAGTGGCCTCCATAATCCTTAAATAGAAGACGTTTGGGATGACCAGAACCCTTCCTAGAGCTGGCCGTCCAGCCAAACTGAGCTATTGGGGAAGAAGAGCCTTGGTGAGAGAGGTAAAGAAGAACCCAAAGATCACTGTGGCTGAGCTCCAGGTATGCAGTTGGGAGGTGGGAGAAAGTTGTAGAAAGTCAACCATCACTGCAGCCCTCCACCAGTTGGGGCTTTATGGCAGAGTGGCCCGATGGATGCCTCTCCTCAGTGCAAGACACATGAAAGCCCGCATGGAGTTTGCTAAAAAAAATTCTCTGGTCAGATGAGACCCAGATAGAACTTTTTGGCCTTAATTCTAAGCGGTATGTGTGGAGAAAACCAGGCACTGCTCATCAGCTGTCCAATACAGTCCCAACAGTGAAGCATGGTGGTGGCAGCATCATGCTGTGGGGGTGTTTTTCAACTGCAGGGACAGGACGACTGGTTGCAATAGAGGGAAAGATGAATGCGGCCAAGTACAGGGACATCCTGGACAAAAACCTTCTCCAGAGTGCTCAGGACCTCAGACTGGGCTGAAGGTTCACCTTCCAACAAGACAATGACCCTAAGCACACAGTTCTTGGAAGGCCCAGCCAGAGTCCTGACTTAAACCCAATTGAGCATCTCTGGAGAGACCTGAAAATGGCTGTCCACCAACATTTACCATCCAACCTGACAGAACTGGAGAGGATCTGCAAGGAGGAATGGCAGAGGATCCCCAAATCCAGGTGTGAAAAACTTGTTGCATGTTTCCCAAAAAGACTCATGGCTGTATTCGATCAAAAGGGTGCTTCTACTAAATACGGAGCAAAGGGTCTGAAAACTTAGGACCATGTAATATTTCAGTTTTTCTTTTTTAATAAATGTTCAAAAATGTCAACAATTGTGTTTTCTGTCAATATGGGGTGCTGTGTGTACATTAATGAGGGGAAAAAAGGAACTTAAATGATTTTAACAAATGGCTGCAATATAACAAAGAATGAAAAATTTAACGGGGCTGAATACTTTTCGTACCCACTGTATATAATTTAATTTACAAATGTCTTGTTTTATTGTAACCCCATAACCTTTGACCTTTATGACATCAATTATTGCTTTATTTAATCAGAAACACAATCTTAATGCTATCTGTGTATATTATTCTATTTTATTACAAGTAGGCCAACAGTGCCTATTGGTAATGCATTTTCTTTACTTAAAAGATATATATATATTCTGACAATTGAGTTATAAAATCCAATTCTGAGGGGAAACAGATTGACAATTTTTATATAAACAGAATTTATATCTCACAATTCTGAATTACACCTCGAAACGGCATGTTGTACAGTCAAAACTTGTCTTTTTGTGAACCCCCCCCCCGCAATTCTAGCTTTTTTTTCACAAAACAGAGAAAGAAAAGTCACAATTGAGATATAAATTAAATTCTAGGAAAAAGTCAGAATAGTGAGTTTATATATCGCATTTCTGACTTTATTTCTCAGAATTGTGACAGTTCATATCACACAATTATGAGAAAAAAATTTAGAATTGCGAGAATCATTTTGTATTCATTGGCAAAAAAAAAACGGTTTCCATAGATATTAACAAACTTTTAACCTTAAGTATTAAACTTTAGCATGTAACTGCTCCTGTACTGTTTGATATACAGACAAGAATGATACCTCAAATCATGTATTGACTTAAAATATCCTAGTTACGACCTCAAAAACATAGCAACCACCCAAAACACCCTAGCAACCATCTGAAACACTGTTGAATAGTGAGCACCTCTCAGTTTCTACAGAACATATAAAAAATACCTTTTTCCTCTTTATAACACATGAATGAACATAAACTTTAAAACCTAATCAAATGACATACTGAAAATTAGAAATTATGATTAAGTTTTATTTGCACACTATGATAACGCCATGAATTTTACAGTGCGTTACATGTGCAAGAAGCACAAATTCCATTGTCAAATAATGTAAAATTCATATGAGCCATTAAATGTTTGTGCCTTCCAAAAACAGCAGGTCTGCCTTTTTAATGGAAATTCACATTTATCTTTGGGAATTTATGAGTCTTTGTTCACTGTCCGGAAATAAGTATTTACTTTAAATGTGATTACAAACAATTGGATGAGTAGAAATATGGCATTAGGTATACTTTGGCAAAATCATAGCTTCTTAAAAATGACATTTACAGTGACGATAAGTGTCAAAAAGCTCATGGGTGTTGACATATGCCCCTCAAAATGCTTGTGAGACTTTTAAAGGCGGACGGTATGGCACAGTGACAGGGCTCAGCTGGGCGTGTGAGGATGACCAACACACAGGGAAAAGATTTGATTTTTGCGTCTGTCTTTCAAGCCCGCTGTGCTACCACAGGCCATTTGGGAACAAAAAGCAAATAAACAAGAGGGAAAAATTCGATTGAGACGGGGAGCGTGACAGACGGGAACAGACGGAGGGATGAAGGAAAATAAAAAATGTGAGTAATATGGAAAGATGGAAGGCATTTTTTTTTACCGCGTGTTCTGCTTCAGTGCTTTACTAGCCTGAGCTAAAAGATTGTATTTTCAAACCTGTCACACTGAGAAATGGGCAAACACTCAGACACAAATGCATTTTATAGCAGCTCACCCAAAGAATCATCATTTACTCACTGTCATGTCATTCCAAACCTGTATGACTTTCACAATAGAAGATATTTTGAAGAATGGACGCTCCATTCCACCCAATTACGATGAGCATGAATAGAGATTTTATAAAGAATGCAAAAGCTTCATAAAAAATGGCTGTAAGACCTGTGCACTGCATTCTGTGCCTTTTAATATCACACCATAGCTTTAGGGTTTGGTTAATTGTTCTTGTTTCCACTCAAGCATTAGATGCTAATGAGGACATTCTGAAATCATGCTGGAGAACATGATCATCAGGTTTCGCCACTTCTTAGTGCAAGTATGATACCACAAGCAATTTGTTGGCCAAGCATTTGCATTTGTATGTTCTTACAGAGACTGTATTTCCGCCAAATGCTTTAGAGTTTCACTATCCTCAGAAGAAATTCAGCTGTGCACATGTGTCTTCAGGGAATACTGCCATCTGAACAGAAGTGTGTGGATACATGAGGGATGCATGTTAAACTGAGTGTGCAAGAGTGGAAAAACTGTATGACAGATCTCAAGACGTGTGAAAGTGCGTGTGTGTGTGTGTGTGTGTGTGTGTGCTTGTGCCTTGTTCACCTAAGTAGTCTTAAATCAATGTCTTTCACTTAAAAGACATCAAACCCAAGGACAGTGTATGTGAGTGGACAGTATGTGTTTTTGTGTGCCAGTGGTGTATTTGTCAAAGCTGCACTGAATCACCCACACTTCTTGACCTGCTTACAGAAATCACACCAGCAAACACAAGCATTGCAGAGCTAGGGATGAAGGAGAGGGTTACTCCTCGGCATTTTGCTCAAAATCTCATTCAAAAATATTCCATAAAGATTGTACATAAAGAATTATTAATTCAATTAGCTATTTTCAAAGATACCTCTCTGAACGAAAATGTGCAACTAATATACACTAAAAGTTTGCCATAATTAGTTTTTTTTTATATTTCTGGAAGTTCAGGCTGCATTTATTTGATCAAAAATACAGAAAAGCTATAATATTGTGAAATATTATAAAAATTTAAATAACTTTTCCATTTTAATATATTTTAAAATGCTTTTGCTTTACTGACAAAACCTGATAATCATGTTCTCCAGTTTGATTAAACATCTTGATCTAGTTAAAGCAAGAACATCTGAGGAGTTCACAAGGTCAGTGTCGCAAATTTGGTTATTTACTCAGAGACAAAGAAAAGTGCAGAACATTAAATAATTCTCATGGTATATTATATATCTTTCAAAAAAAAAAGTCAGTAGGTACTTACCTACTTAAAACATTTGGTTATTTAATAAGTGAAAATTAAATGTGTAAAATATTTATTATTTTTTATTTATTATTAGGCCTAATACATTGAAAAATGTATGCAATGAACACTATAGTTTTGGAGCAAACCTTAGAGAGCAGCTTCACTTACAGCAGTCTATAATGCAGCTATTTTCTAAAGTAGCCAACTGAAATGAAGCCTCATAAGTCACTGATTTAAAACGGTTCTCATGAGCGACAACTACATTAACACTCACTCATGCATGCCACACAAATAGAGCTCCACCAACATGAGAAACATGAGAAACAAGCTTACAGCTGACTCCAATAGAGTCTTATGTAAGTTTCTAAGCTAATTACCTGATTATCTTGTATGCAGAAAAAAATTATAGATAGATAGATAGATAGATAGATAGATAGATAGATAGATATAAAAAATTATATATATACACATATTTTTTAATTATAACATTTACATTGAATCTTAAAACAACAATTTTATACAATAACAAATGAATACATAATATGGAATCAAATATTTATTTGAATCTCTCTCTGAACATTTTCAGTCCAGTGCAGCCCAGTCTTGTACCAGTGCACTAAGGGATTGCTGTATTCCTGGAAGAAAGAGAGGAGGCGGATAAAGGGACCGGGGAAGAGAAATGAAAAGGAAAGGTGATGGATACATGAAGAAAGAGCAGTCTCAATTTCAGATGCAATTAAAGTCTCTCTACTCTTTACGGATAAGTTTAAGAGCTTCCATCAGCTAACTTCAACTCTAACATCAATCAAAACCTTCTGTCTGACACACACTTATTCCCATGTGTGTCAGGGTGTAAATTACTCTGCTAACATCTTATATGAGGCTGTCATCTTTAACTCATAGTCAACACAGAAAATGACTCAAGCTGAAAGCAAAAGTCTTGAGATGAATGTTGAGTGAGATGTTAAGGTGAACCCAAAGACTTTGATGACTACAGAAGCTTACATGGAGGTAAAGCAGCACAAAAGAATTAATAAAAATAAAAAACACCATGGAATATGGTGACCCATACTCAGAATTCGTGCTCTGCATTTAACCCATCCAAAGTGCACACACACAGAGCAGTGAACACACACACGGAGCAGTGGGCAGCCATTTATGCTGCGGCGCCAGGGGAGCGGTTGGGTGTTTGATGCCTTGCTCAAGGGCACCTAAGTCATGGTATTGCCAGCCCGAGATTCGGGTTAAGTCAAATTCTCTAACCACTAGGCCACGACTTCCCCTGAGACTCCATCATCTTATGAAAACATCCAAAAATCCAAAAGTAATCTACACGATTAAAAAAGTCCATCCCCTGTTGTCCTCTCACATCAGAATCAAAGTGTTTTGGGCTATTTTCACTTATTTACAGTGCTTTATTTGTGCATATTTCTCTCCTGATTCAGATGAGAAGACCTTTTCAGTGGAGAAAGCAATATTATAGGTAGAGGACTTGTATTTTAGCTGAAAGCAACAATTTGAAGTAAAAAAAAAAAAATGAGGAATTTATTACAAACACACAGCTTGAAGTTTACTCGCATGTGGATTATTATGGTGTTTTTATCTGCTGTTTGGACTCTAATTCCGACGGCACCCATTCACTGTAGAGGATTCATTGATGAGTAAGTGATGTAATGCTACATTTCTCCAAATCTGTTCACAAATTCAGCTTTGGCTTTCAGAAACCTAATAGAGACAATCAGTTACCCATAACAGACAACAGTGACAAGATATTTGCACAAATACATTCAAATCAGTTTGGTTGAGATTCCAAACTACAAAGTTTTTCTCCCCTCACAGGCACTCTGTATAGAGCAGGAAATTACAGCTCAATCTGCTGTACAAATGAGAGAACTGCTGGACTTCTCCTTTCATATGCTGCATGACTATGGCTATAGACTAGCAAAATAACATCAACATGTACACACATATAAAAAACATGTCCAAATATACAGCAAAAATAATGCTGAAAGGTAAGAAATACACAACCTATCGGCAATTTTCATGACACAATCTCTTGAGGATCATCTTGTGGAACCCAAATTGCCCCAAATACCATTATAAATAAACCAACAAGTGGCCACCTAACAACAACTATCAAAAAAACAAAATACAAAAGTGATATAATCTATAATCAAACTAACTAACCAACTATCATTAAAGTAGCGAGAGGAATGTAATGTTATGCGTTATACACAAGTCAACTTGAAAATTATTAGTCGTCCAGCATTTTTAAACTATTACCCTTCAGTAATAATTTTCAAGCAGGCCAATTCTGGGGGAAATCTGCATACTTAGCAGTTCTAACAGTTAAAGGTTTGTAATGTTTGTCATGGTAGTGGGACCTTCAGTGAAGCTTTCTATTGTTGTTGTTGGCTTTTTTTTCAGCAGGTTCATGATCTAACATCAGTTGTCAGGAGTCTCTGACGCTTACAGGTTTGCTCCTAAACAAGATTCAAGATTCAAGATTTTTATTCGTCACATACAAAATTATATATAGCATTTATAACCAGCAGTGAAACCAACAGCCCATGTGTTGACCTCGTCACATCCAATCAGCAGCTCTATAGGCTACTATAGGTCTGTGTGTCGTGCTACAGGCTGGAGTTTAAGAATCAGTGAATAAAAAAGATAATTAATAATGGGATGAGGACGCCGTCTGGAGAAGCACTGCCACGAGGAAGAAACTGTACCTACCGTGCTGTAGCAAAGCTTAGGAAATCCACTTTTCTCTTTCTCACACACATTCAGGGTGCTTTCACACTTGGTTTGCTTGCCTGGTCAGAACCCGAGTTCGATTGCTCCCCCCTCCCCCTGCTGGACTGCGTTCATATTATTTTAATATGGGTCCGAACCGCGGTTCACTTGCGTCATCAAGCCAGCAGCTGTTTACCCCGTTGGTTTAGTAACGACGGCCCAGAAAAGGTGGCAAATGCATAACATTACTCTATGCACTTTTATGTATTTACGTTTTTGAACCGTTCGTTTTGTTTACAAAGCTTCTGTACACACACACAAACACACATTTTCATCAAACATTACATCATTAATAGCAGTTCACTTCTGCAATTTGGTACGATTGCATTCACATCAGCAGCGAACCGGACCAGAGTTCACATGAACCGTTCTCCCCAGACCACCGTTTTTAAGCAGACTCAGGTACAGTTCGTGGGTGCGCTCCCGAGTTTGGAAGACATCGTTCACATCATCCAAACGAACCGAACTCTGACGTCAATCGAACCCAGGTGCGCACCAAAAGTGCTAGTGTGAAAACACCCTTCCCTAGTTTAATGAGGACAAATTGTTTAAAAAAATTGGGTCACTAATATTTTTTAAATCTTTTTGAAACAACTCTCTCTTTAAATAAATAAATAAATAAATAAACTGTAATATTGAATTTTCAGCATCATTACTCCATTATCAAGGTTAGAAACCGTTGTGCTGCTTCATATTTTGTGGAAATGGTGAGACATTTTGCAGGATTCTTTGATGATAGTATATTGATGAAAAGTATTTGTTTTCAAAAAATTTAATCTGTAACATTACAAATGTATTTACTGCACTTTTGCACTTTTGATCAGTTTAATGTGCCTTTTTGAATAAAAGTAGAGATATTTTAAATTGTAATAATAATTCACACTTTACTTTTTTGATTAAATAAATGCAGACTTTGTTAACATTCTTCTTTCAAGAGATTTCTTTCCAAAACCTCTTGCCCACCGACCACAAACTTTTTAATAGCAGTGTATACACATGGATCAGCTTTTCAGAACGTTCCATGTGTCATGGCTTCAGATGGAAAAGAAAGCTCCACTTCAAGAACAAAGGGAGCAGCACAGATCTCAGTCGAGGTCGGCTCTCAGTGGCATATGCACATCAATCCCAGAGTCCACCAGGGACGGCTCCCTTCACCTGCTCAGATGAACGCAGGACACACCTGAATAACAAGCTCCAGACGTTTAATCCTAAAACCCAGCTCTAATTTGAGTGAATTGTGTGAATGTGCTGGGAGACTCTACGATAGACATGCTAGTGCAGGTTTGGTTTGAATGAGATAAATATAGCATCGGAAGAACGTGAGACGCCTCCACAAACTAAGCCCCCCATTTCCATCTCTGCCGTGATGGATGGCATCGTCTTGCCGAGCAAACGTGTGTGCCAGAAGAGGGGGCAAGATGCCTTCTGAAGCACAGAGGATTGTGGAGACAGACCGAGAGAACATAGGAGACTTGGATGTCTCGATGTAGCGATGACAGCGTAAGAAAAGCGAAATGATCAAACAGAAAGTGTGAAAGAAAAAGACGATCCTCATGAAGTGACACTGTTGAACGCTGTGAGTGAAAAGCATATTTATGACCACGCATTACTTCTGCATGCACGCTGTTGTGTTAGAAATGCATCCATCACCTCTATTTAAGTATATTACAGTGACAGAAAAAAGGAAAGAAAGAGTATGAGATGGATATCAGGCTCTTTATGTATTTTAGTTTGCCTGCTGTGGCTGAGGTGAACGGCTAATCTCTTCTGTTGAGTTCCAAACAAAAGCCGCTCTCAATTAATGGCCTTTATTAAGCAGCAGGGCAGCCGACATGGGGCTAATATGCTCACAACTCAATGCTAATAATGCTAACCCAAAAATACTCAGACCCCGAGCGGTGAGTCCAGGATGAGCATTAGATCGGACAGCTGCAGGCAGCCACCAGCATTCTAGAGAGTCTGCTGTCTCAGACCCATCATTCTGTCTCAAGCTCGGATGATGCTGTCTCGCCTCAGTAACATCACACATCAATCTGGAACACAACATCAACACTGAATCCAAATACCTGCCACTTGTTTCCAGGTGGTTTTGTTGGCTATGCTGCTATTCACTGTTAGGCTAAATGAAATCAAAATGAATCATACATACACATATTTTCCTAATAAATGTCCTCAAGAGAAAGAGAAAGAAAAGATGTGTTTAATCAAAATGTAACTCTTCACTTCTGAAACACACAAGAAACACTCTTCACTTCTCTGCTCATGTGATCAAGGTTGAGTGGGTGGGGGACATGAATATAAGTCATATATTAATATCATACTTGAAAATTCATCGACCAATCAAAACCTGTAGGACAAAAATCAATCACAGGCCTATGGCTACAAGATTTGGGCGAGATTTTTTAATGAAATCCCAGTCTTTCTGATTTGAGAATCCCACTAAACCATAACGCGATTTCAGCTTAATTCCGATTAATCATGAACCTCTCTACATTACTTCCCACTGAAAACTCAAAAATGACATTATGGAAGTTAAATGTGCTGAGAATGCTACTCCTTGTTTTAAACACTCATTAGACATCCGCAGAGAAAGGCCAGGTGGACTGTAAGATGTGTTTTACAGCTGTCACTGTGTTCTGCGTCCATTCTGTGCCACGCATGCCATCTGTCAACAGGAGATCTGGGACCAAGAACCTGATTACCAGAGCATTACAAACATGTACAATCATCAAATCACACGGGGCGCTGCTAAAATTTACACTTAATTGGTTCAAAATACAATATTATAAGCTTTTTCCCGGTCAGAATATATATCACAACATACTACATACAATACAGACATGAAACAATAAAATCAGTTCATTTCATCGTTTTTATTAAATCAAAAGGAGGGAACGAATTAGTACAATGTGGCTACGATTGACTAAAATCAAGGGAACTAATCAGTAAATCGTGGCTACAGATGAACAAGTCATGGGAACAAGCATTTTGTGTAGCGTTTGATATAAGTCATTAGCGACACACACACAAAAAAAGACGGCATAGATGACAATGCCTAAAACTCTAGAGAACACTCTAAAGCTCATTTTTATACTCCGGAACAATGTGGCGTATTGGTAAAAGCTCAAGTTTGAGCCATTGAAAGGAATAAGATAGGAGCCGTCGCTCTTCTGACATAGTCTAGATGACTTGTGCACTTTATTCCAAGTATTCTAAAGTCAGATGATAGCTTTATGTGAGAAAAAGACCGAAATTTATGATGATATCTGCTGAAAATTGCTCTAATGCTACTCATGCTTGCCAAACAACAACTTCTCTTCACACAAAGCTTCTGGCTCCAAAAGATTATATAGTGCACAAGTTACTTTGACTACTTAGTACTCTCAGGTGATTGTATGTATTTGAGCAGCACAGCTCAGCCGGGTAATCAACCTGAATGAACTCATGCCAAACATCTCTGTGAGTGGGTTTGGCAGTCAGTATGAAACCAATAAGGAGACAGTTCACCCGAAATGAAAATTCTGTCATCATTTACTCACCCTCATGCCGTTCCAAACCGGTATGATTTTATTTCTTCTGTGGAACATAATAGAAGAAATATTGCAGAATGTCAAGAGGGTTCTTTTTCATAATGCAGACTGTCAAGCTAGAAAAATGATCATCATAACGGTAGTGCACTATATTCCAAATCTGAAGAACATTCCAAAATACGAGTAATTATTTACTGAAAATGAGTGTAGCCCTCAAATCACATTCAATTCAAATACGGCATGTCAAGAAGTTCGACGTCACTGATGTCAGGAGTCATTCATGTCAAATCTAGCACAACGAATCTTGATGCAGGAGGTTTGAGAATTACTTAAACTACTTAATTAATTAAATTTCACACAAAGACTTGTAATGTGGCACATGAGTCATATGGACTGCTTTTATGTGGCTTTTTATCATCTTGTGGAGCCAAACAGCCACAGTCCCCATTAAGAAAAAGAATAGTCTAGAGACCCAATATGTCGTCTTTTGTGTTCCACAGAAGAAAGAAAGTCAAAAGGGATGGGAACGACATGAGGGTGAGAAAAAAAAAGATAAAAGGATTTTATTTTTTTGAGGGAACTCTTCCTTTAAGCAAAACCAATATGTGAAAAAAGGAAAAGCTGAATAAATGAACATCATTTCTCTTCGGGAATAGAAGCAGATGAAGAGTGCACAAACCTACACGTGTACAGACAAACTTTCATCTGTAATCTACTGTAAAGCGTAACATTTCTCCCTGTAGTCTGTAAGTACATCACAGGTGTCCCTCTGCGATTAACGTCAGGGAATAGGGCTTTTGTCACACTTTGAAATCCTTAACCGAAACCCTCCAGAGACATGTGCTCTTCTCTACATATCAGTTTTTCTCCACCTTTTCCTAGCCTTCTTTGTATTTCTCTTTTCATCCTATTTCTCTCTTTTTTATTAATATACACAGTCTTTTGGAAGTCACCCTGCAGTGAACACAGCCAACAACATTCACAAGACAAACTGTAAGCAGATGAGACATTAATGCAAGGTGAGGAATTTGCAAAACGAGTGCAACCAAACCTTCACAATACACAAGGCAGATACAACTCTTCAGGTATAAACCTTTCAAAAAATTGTATGGTCTTTACTGTTATTTCAGAATGGACAGTTTTATTTCAGAACATACTAAAGTTATTTTTCTATCTATAAAATTAAGGCTTGTGATAACCAGCTTACATACATACGCAAATAAATAAATAAATAAAAACCTTGTGCTTTCACCACTGCATTGCACAAGTAAATTAATAAATGCAAGGAAAAAATTGCACATGAATAAAATCATAAATAGATACTTTTAAATAATAATAAAATAAGCTTGTATAAATAAATTAATAAATAATCAAGCAAGCCTGAGCTTTTTTCACTACACTAGATTTTTGATAATCTGATTCACTTGGTTGGGCACACATAATCATACACTTATCCACATGAGGTCCTACAGTTTACAATGTCAAAACACTGAAGGATTCTAAAAGCAGTGTGGAGGCCATCATTGTCAAATGTAAGACAATTCAAACCCCAAAGACTGGTTATCCATTCAATAAGGACCCTGGACGCTCCTGTTTACTAAACTTATGCCAGAACCTAGTCTTTGCCAACTGGCACTTCTAGGACTTTGCGAAGACTAAAGAAAAGGTTCCCAGATCTGATGAGAGAAACATCGCTCTCCTTGGCTCGCAAAAATGCCAAGCACCGCTTCTGATGAAAATGCTAAAACCATGAAGTCATGCAGGTTCATGGAGCAGGAAGCTTTTTATTAGGGGTGTGCACAAATAGTTGAATATTCCATCTGTAATATTATTCAAAAAATAAAAACACTATTCAAATTAGAGATGTTCCGATACCCTTTTTCTCTTCCCGATACCTGGGCTCAGGGTATCGGCCGATACCGAGTACTGATCCGATACCTGGGTGTGTATCTGTATATACAGCTGTATATACTACTAGCCCTGTGTAAATTTCTAGAATTATTTTATGGTGTGCTCCAGACTTATCCCTTGATAAAACATGAACAAATACATGGTTAACTACTGTATTTATTACAGTATTTTTATTATCTGACATGAATTTGACAGTAATATTATTTAATTTCTTAAGCGAAAAAGAACTTCAAATGCAGCCAAAAATCTAACACCGCAAACTAAAAAAGGTATTTTAGTATTTTAGTTTTACAATATTGGTGTATAAAAAACTGCAACAAATAAGTCTAGGAATATAAAAAATTCTATATTAATCAGATAATCTCTTTACAACAAAACAAGTAAAAAACAAGCAACCGTCTAGGCATAATTATTATTATTAATAGAGACGTATTATTACTACATAGAGACGTAGCTAAATCTACTGTAGGCTACAACAGTAGCTTAATATATTGTCAATTTACTCGCCATGAAGATCTTTGAGTGTCTGTGTTTATGATATGACAGTTTTCTCAAATGAAACGTTAAATTCTCATGAAGTGACGGTTTATGCGTTCATGTCCTCATATAGTGACACACGGCAGAGGCCACAAAACAGCGAGCTCCCGTGCATCTGCGCCCGTCTCCCACAGAGATGTAGACTTTGCAGGAGTAATATTTAAATAGTATTTTGCAGTTTAATATTCACAGACACTAGTATATATATTCGGCTACAGTCTGGAGCCCTGCGCTTAGACTAACACGGAAGCGACTGAACGCAGCTGCGGGTAACGAATATACTCAAACTTACTACCGGTTCTACAGAGACGCTGGTATCATCACATTTTAAAATTTTCAGCACCGTCTTGGTCCCTAGTCGCCGTTTTACTGTCTGGTTGGTCCAGTCTGAAATACTGCTAAACAGCGGACATACTGCTAACCACTGATCTATAATATAGAAGCGGCTTCACTGTCTGTTGGCAGTTTAGAACGCGATGAGCGATCCAGTCATATATAGATCAGTGCTGCTAACGCGTTTTTATTTCTTCTTCGCTGCTCTACACAGGGGTTGCTTGTGGCATTACAGCACAATGTCCTGTGTTTGCAATGCATTCTGAGCAGCGAAGAAGAACCATGCAGCGGTTAGGCAAAGCTAGCGTTCATAACTAGGTCTTGAAAATGGTATCGGATCGGTATATGGGTTCATGTACTCGCCGATGCCGATGCCAGAATTTGTTGTGGTATCGGAGATATTTCCGATACTAGTATCGGAATCGGAACAACTCTAATTCAAATTTACAGCTTGTTGCTTTGCTGGCCATAAATGCAGGGAATCCATGATAAATCCTTGTTTGTTAAGTTGTTTACACACTTAAAAAAAAAAACACCTTGAGAGGGAACGTAACATTGTTATAGAACATTGTTGCGTATAATGCCTACTCATAAGCCTGTTCAGAAATGGCGACAAAAACTTGATTATTAAAAAATAACATCATTTACATAAACAAATATTTGAATATTCATTTTTTATTAGCCCAAATATTCGAATTAATGCCTATTCTTTCTTTTTATGGGCTATAAAAGGGAGTTTGCTCATCTAAAGGAGCTAACTGAATGGAACAAAACTCAAAGAAATCTGCAATGAAAAAAAAAAACCCACCAGACTACGTCAATGAGCCATACTTAATGGACAGTTTTCTGGACATCTCTAATTGGCACAAAGCCGAGATTTAAACCCCACAGAAAATGTGTTCAGAGACCTGAAGATTACAGTTCAGAGATGATCCACAAAGCATCTGCATGGAGGACATGGGAATAACAGACCAAATCCGATAGACGCACAGAATACACAGGAAAACAGAATCATTTTGAGGCGAATTGGGATATTTTACTCATCACAACTCTTTTTAATATCTGTTTTAATAACTGTTTCTCATAAACAGCAATGAGATAAACTGGAGAGCAAACGGATACTTAAGGTTTACCTTCTGGGAAAACGTGTCCGTGAATCTCACGTGTCTCTTCTAGAGATCGCAAAATTGTTTCAAAATATTCTTAAATTTGCCAATATAAAAAGTCTACAACCAAACATCAGAACATCTCAATATGATTTCAAATAATTCTCATGAAATCCTTTCAAGAGCAAATAGCCTGGATATTATTTAGAATATTGAATGAATGAGGCTGTGACGAGTGGGGCGGGGCCGAGGGACATGGGAGCGAGGCCGGGGGAGTGATTGGAGATGAACTACACCTGTTCGTCCCACCGGTCTCGAGGCCCATGGAGGAGATGGAAGGATATAAAACTGGAGCGACGACAGTGAAGGACGAGAGAGGACCAGGCCTGGGCTTTTAGTTGTGTTTTGGTTTTATTTTATGCGCACCAGTCGTCCGTGAGGGGCTGGTGCGCTGTTTTGGGTTTATTTTCCTTTATTAAAATGTTGTTTGATTGTCCGCCGGTTCCCGCCTCCTTCTTCCCGATGACTAGGAAGTGTGATATCATTACAGTGGTGCCGTAACCCGGGAGAAGGAGGGACGCGCTGCTGAAGATCCCTCGCCGCTGTGGTGAATCCGCGGTGCCAACGAGCTGGCGAGGAGTGTGCCGCCATGGACGCTCGAGGCGGTGGGCTGGAGCGAGTTGCCGGGGACGGGCGAGCTCGCTACCGGCCGCCCACGATGTGGAGGGACGGCTGCCGTCCGTGAGGGAGCGGAGGAGTCGGCGCCGTTCGCCAGGTGGCCGGAGCCTGCTGCCATCCGCCGGAACGGGGAGGAGCAGGGAACGGGGGACTCCTGCCGGCTGCCCAAAACCGGAGGAGCCGTCGCCGTCCACCGGGCGGCGGAGGAGTGTCGTGCCGTCCGCCGAGGGCCGTCCAGTGCCACCGCCAGGCACCGCGGAGGAGATCGCCCAGCTGGTGGAGGGCCGAGCAGCGGTGCGTCTGGGAACCGGAATTTTTTTTTTTTTTCTTTTTTTCCTCTCTCCCCTCTCTCGTCTCTGTCGCGCCTCCTTCCATCTCCTTTTCTCTCGCCTCGCCTGTCCTACCCCCAGGTTCCCGCAGGTCCCCGGGAGCGGCCCCCCCGGAGGGAGGGGGGGGGGGGGAGTAGAGCGCAGTCTCGGGAGTACCCCCCGGCCTGCGAGGGGCGATGGGGGTATGTGACGAGTGGGGCGGGGCCGAGGGACATGGGAGCGAGGCCGGGGGAGTGATTGGAGATGAACTACACCTGTTCGTCCCACCGGTCTCGAGGCCCATGGAGGAGATGGAAGGATATAAAACTGGAGCGACGACAGTGAAGGACGAGAGAGGACCAGGCCTGGGCTTTTAGTTGTGTTTTGGTTTTATTTTATGCGCACCAGTCGTCCGTGAGGGGCTGGTGCGCTGTTTTGGGTTTATTTTCCTTTATTAAAATGTTGTTTGATTGTCCGCCGGTTCCCGCCTCCTTCTTCCCGATGACTAGGAAGTGTGATATCATTACAGAGGCATTTATATAGTGCTTTAGTATGTACTACTGTACACTTCACAACCATAGAGCTTTACATCCATATTAATCATATCATATTACATATCATATTACATGATTCCTATTTAAAACACTACATGCTCTAAATTGTATCATATGCGACAAAGTTTACGCTTAAAACAGAACTGAGACTATATATCTGGAGCTAAGAAAGAGCAATACAATTTGAGCAATAATACTTTCCTCTGGAACATAGTGATCAAAAATTGGAGGTTTAAAACTGGGGTCCTTCATGGGTGAGTGTTCAGTAAATAAAGTAAAAAATTAAAAATAAATAAATTGCATAATAAGATGGCTAAAGACTCATGTTGGGAAGGTTATTCCACCAGCAGGGAACTGTTAAGGTAAAGTAAAAAGTGAAAGTGATTTTGTGCCTCTTTGGGATGGTAGGCTACTACAAAGCACTGTTCACTTGCAGAACGCAAGCTTCTGGAGGGCACATAAGTCTGAATTACTGAATTTATAGGTAAAGGGGTGCAGAGCCAGAGGCTGTTTAATAGACATCAATGTCTTAAATTTTATGTGAGCAGATATTGAAAGTCAGTGCAATTTGATAAACTGAGGTGTCACATTATTAGAGGTGTATTATTAATATTAACAATAATAATAAAAACAAATAATAAAAAAAAACAAATAGATCAACATGAATCAAATCTCATATATTACACACACTTTATTATATTAGGAAATTATGCATTATAATTTAGGAAGGGGGTTTCTTACAAGAGGACCAACATACTTGGCTTTCCTTGAGACCAAAAAGTTAGAAACTCCCTGACATAACAAAACCTACACCAAAGACCCCTTGAGAAAAAAAAATGTGCTTGAAATTCATGATTTCTCAGAGTTCCACGTGTTCTCAGGAGCTGGATGTGGGCATATGAGAACAGAGATTGCATTCTGATATTATTTATTTGGATTATAATGCTCCCGAAGATACTATCAGGATTTAGCTGGTGCGAGTTAGCATTTGAAAGGCGAGTGGCGGTGGGATGGGCCAGTGAAAATCTGGCATTTAACACATTCTCTCATTCACCTCTCATTATTAACACAGAGATTTGGGCCCTGCTAAAGGACAGCACTCGTTAACACTACGGCTTTCTGCTTTTACTGAAGCTCTGACACATAGCCACACACATACACACTCACATGCAACCACAAATCCATACTAATGCATGCATGGTCACAAATGCACACTCATATAGCGCCGAGAGCGAGGATGAAAGATTCGAGGAGAAACACATGTCTGACTGGCAGAATGAGCCATTGATCTGTTGCTCACTCATTCTACTGCAGTTACTCACTTCACAGGCACCAAATGCATTGAAGGACTCAACCAAACAGGCTGAGATACATGCAGCAAGCTTTCTTAAAACCAACCAATCAATTCAACCAGGACTAGACACACATATTCACAAGATAATTTTTTAAAGATAATTTCTTAAAATTTTCCACTTGATCCCCCAATCTAGAATATTTGGACATATTCTTAGAATCCAACATCAGCTCCACCTCAATCCAAACAATTAAACCTCATACTGGAACCTGAACAAATGGGCAAGGACCATCCAACAGAAATAAACCCACCGACTCGGAGTTACTAATGAATAACAAGTTGCTGTTGGTCACTAGTAGGTGATCCTACTGGACTGTCACATTCATCTGTGTCAGGATCATGTGAACTTCATTGTTTAAACATTTGCTCAGCGTAAATACTAAAAAAAAAATCGTATGGGTCAAAATGATTGATTTTTCTTTTATGCCAAATATCTTTGGTTTTCTTATGACTGATATTGTTGTCCAGGGTCACAAATGTGCATTTTTGTAATTGCTGTAATTGTGCTTATCAACATTTCATACACTTTTATTAACCCAACTATATCCAAGCTATAATTAAAGTGTGGAAATTGCATTTGAAATCTGACATAAATATATATTAGAATATACAACAAACCATAAGTTACAGCACTATTGGTCAATTTTGAGATGCTCACGGTGATTGGCTGGTAGCTGCATATTGTTTGCATAAAGCAAGTTATAAAGCATTTCTTATCTTTTTGAGGCTCTCACCTCATGCTCCACACTGCTGTCAATCACACAATCCCAGGTCAGCTCCAAGGGGTCATGGTCTGGATAGTTAGCATGGCTCTGTTAGCACCTGCTAGTAAAATTAGCCATGTAGCAAATTTTTTTTTTTTCCATTTTTACACGAAACATGTACTGACATTCAAAGGTTCCAGGGTTAGTACGATTTTTTTGCAATAATTTTTTTTTAGCAAGCATGCATTAAATTAAATCAAAAGTGACCGTAAAGACTTCGAAACGTTTGAAATACTTCCAAACAAAAAATGTAAAATAAAAAAACAAAAATAAACTAAAAAACTAAAATAAAAGTTTCTTCAAAGAAATTGAGCAGCACAACTGTTTTCAACACTGATAATATTAAGATCAAATCAGCATATTAGAATGATTTCTGAAGGAACATGTGACACTGAAGACTAATGGCTGCTGAAAATTCAGCTTTGCATCACAGGAATAAATGAATTTTTTTAAATACATTCAAACTAAATTAAATTTTTCGATTGAAATAATTTTTGATAATATTACTGTTTTTACTGCATTTTTGATTCAAAAAAAGAAGACTTGGTGACCATAGGAGACTTTGATCATGAACATAAAAAAGTCTTACCGACAGCAAACTTTTGAAAGCTAGTGTACCATACATAATTGTATTGGGAAAGCTAATGGATAGCTGTCCCTCGGTACTACAGACAACAAATTGAAAACCAACACTCACTTGTCCAGTCATGCATCAAAATCACCAAATCTCACCAAAATCAAATGACTTCCAGTCACTGCAAATCATGTTTAAACAACCTTAACACTTCCAAACTAACCTCAGGTCTGAAAAAGAAATGAAAGCAATGCTTATATGCAATCAAATTTCAAGCACACCTCCAGATCCTGGCTTCAGTGTGTGCAAAACTGATTTAAAAAAAAAATAATAATAATAATATTCCACCTGCAACTGTAACACCTGTATCTGTCCAGAAGGAACAGGTGAGTAACTGCACTTCAACACGGCGCTCTCATTTCCATCAGCACCATATGTCGCTCCAGAGGGCCCTGGGGACACGGTACAATTCACTGCAACCCAACTGACAAGTCTGACAGCCTCGTGACAGGCAGGAAAAAGTCCCTGTGAATTACAGTAATGCGCCGATAACCCACCCATCACTGTATCTACCTTTGATTTTCCATCTCTCTCCAAGTGGCCAGTTTTCAAAGTCCGTCGCAGTTACACTAATGAAGACGGGTTGCATTCAAGAGCAAAAAGAGCGAAGAAGATTATAAAGGTACAAAAAGAAAGAGAACAATCAAGTGCATGCTTGAAAGAGAAGAGAACAGGCAATAAAAGACAGAGAGAGAGAGAGTTTGGAGCACTGACGGAACTCACCGTTTGCTGCAGGTCAGGGATGCCTATGCGGACCACCAGTGTGTTGCCCTGGGGTTCCTCCATGGGGCCGGCCGGCGTTCGGCAAACGTCGGCGTGCGGAGAGCGGGAGAAGTCCCCCCGGCTGGTGCTGGAGAGGTGGCGGGGAAGAGGCTGCGCAGGGCGAGAGTAGATGAGGAGAGGGAGAGAGAGAGGCAGTGAGAGAGGGAGAGAGGAGGGGGGCTCAGACGGGAGTTCAGGCTGATGCTGTGGACGATCTCTGGGCTGGGAAGGCTCATGTTTGCCCGAGCCCGCACTCACAAGCATGCTCTGTGTGTGTGGAGCTCTGACTGCATAGTGCCTCCCTCACGCATCCGCACACACACACACACACACACACGCACACACACACAGGGAGCTGCTTGCACACACACCAGCGCAGAAAGAGAAAGAGAGAAAGAGGGGAGGGGAGATGCAAGAGAGGATCAGAGAGAGAGAGAGAGAGAGAGAGGTTAGATGTGTACTGTGATTAAGCATTTCAAGCATCAAATCTGTAGGCTATAATGCCAGTTTAACACATTTATTAATAAACAATAAGACAGACTACAACATCAGCATTAAATAATGCATAATAATCAGATTAGCTCACAAAACAATTCTAATGATCTGATATTGACTATTTATTATTGCAACAGCTCTCTTGTTTCTTTTCTGGAGTCATATTTGTATTTATCTATTAAATCAATATTTGTGACCCTGGACCACAAAACCAGTCTTTGAAGTGTCAATACATCATATGAGAGCTGAATAAATAAGCTTTCCATTGATGTATGGTTTATTAGGATTGGACAAAATTTGGCCGAGATACAACTATTTAAAAATCTGGAATCTGAGGGTGAACATGATCTTTACTTAATATCCTAATGATTTTTGGCGTAAAAGAAAAATCGATAATTTTTACCCATACATTGTGTTTTTGGCTATTGGTTTTGTGCTCCAGGGTCACATTTTGCTTCGATAAAAGACCTCTGGCCCAAGAAAATTAATATTCTATATATCTGCACTAGTTTCATGTCTTCACATCCCTAAAATCTCTCTTCTCATATAATAAAATTAATATTGAAACAATTTTGTCCATTTATTTATTTTTTTATTTAATCGATAAATGACCATATACGTTATGTTATTACAAAATATACTCCTGCATTGTTGATATACCATACATCGGTTCACCAAGCCTGAATCTATTTGATCAAAAATGCAGTCAAAACAGTATTATTATGAAATATTATTAATAAATTAAAATTCTAATATTTTATTATATTTTAATAATATATAATATAAAATTATATTATATTTTAATAATATATAATATAAAATGTAATGTATTCCTGTGATGCAAATGTGAATTTTCAGCACCATGATCCTTCAGAAATCATTCTAATATGTGGATTTTAAACATTTCTTATTATTATCAGTGTTGAAAATTTGAGCTGCTTAAAATTTTTGTGACAAACCATGATACTTTTTATATTCTCTGATAAATATAATGTTCCTTTATAACATAATAAATGTATTTACTGTCACTTCAGATCAGTGTGTCCTTATTGACAAAGTATTTATTTCTTTCCTTCAAAATTTTATTTTATTTTAGAGACTTAAAATTCTTAAAGAATTTCTGAAATATAAAAGGAAAGGTAAGGAATCGGTGGAGTATAATGCTGGGTAAACACATTTCTAAATGAACAATAAAACAAATTACAACACCATCATTAAATACCACAAAACAATGACATTCAGAGTTTACATTTTTGATAATTGCCAGAATTATAGTGTAAAATGACAAGAGGGTGATTTTGAGCAGGAAAGGCAAACCTGAGGCCTTTAACTCACAATTATTCAAAACGATGATATCAGATACACAGAGAATTCGAATGATCTAATAAATCTAATACATGATAACTGGCAGAGTTTCAGAGTAAAAACATAAGTGGATGAGTGAAAGAGAGGCTGCTGAACTGCTATATTGATTTCAAGCAAATATTGCCTTCACAGTCCACAGCAAAGCATCAGCTACCAACACTATCTGACAAAGTTTGATGTGTTCACACATCGTTGAGTGTCATCTCACGCTGTCAGTGTGTGCATGTGTGTATCTGTGAGCGTAAATCAACATTTTATCAGGTTGACTGAATACTAAGCAGCATCACTAAAGCAGTGCTGCCGCATAACATCACAAAACACATGGACCAATAAATGCTCCAAATACATTATAACGTACAAACTCACTAATGCTAATGGACCTGTGTTCAAGTCATTTTTTCATGCATATTTGAGGCTTGCATAATGTAATACAACTCATTTAAATAATAATGAATCCATGCAATCTAGTGCAAAATGCACTGAAAGAGTACTATAACTGCACATATATTGTATGCAAAAGCAAGTTAATGCATGCAAATACATGGCTCTATCAGCCTGCTCCCCCATCAGCATTCAACCAAATTCAGGCAAACCTAACAAAAGCCTGACATGTCATCAGGACAGAGTACAGATACAGAACAGTTATGGATTGACCACAGGGATCCATCACTGTGATGTCACTGACTCCTGCTCTCATTTGCTCACATGCCCTCATCTTTTATCTCTGTGGGCCAAAATCTGATTGACCCCCATGTCATTGTTCCACTTTATTATGCCGTCCATCACAATCTCATCCGTTCCCTTGACACATTTTCCCTTAGTCTCTTTCTCATTCCTTTGAATTTGTCTTGTTCGATAGCATAATTGCAAGTCTTAGTCTTCTTTGCGTTAATACTCATGGGCATATTGTTTTTTAAACTTAGATTTTCCAGTGAGAACTGGGCTGTATGCCGTGCCGCCTCTGTGGGAGGTTAAATAAGCAGACAGACATGTAGTAGACGTAAAACAGATGAAAGTTTTATAGTGTGCCACTGATGCTTAAATTCACTTCTGTTTGAACCACTAGTCAACTTTAAAGAACTTATGGTCCTCTATAAAGACATCTCTGTATTTTCTTGCATACTTCCTGAGACAAACCGTAAATATAATATTATAAAGACAATATGCTGTTTGCAAAATTAAAAGATTTACATGAACCAAGAGCTTTGGAATAGCCAAGACATTTTTTTATATAACTCCAAGTAAAAGTCTAATTTTCATTTTGGGTAAACTAACCCTTTAATCTGAAAATCATCTTCACATGCACACACGCAATGAGAGACCCTAACCCTAAATGATGGCACTTACATGAAAAATATCACATTTAAAAACATATATATAATCATATATATGTTATGAAAGCCTAGTAGCATCCTGCGTGTAGGCTAAGTTTGATTCTGTTTCAGATAATTTCCTTATGCCATTCCCTGTTTTTTCCCCATCTCATTAAAGAAAGTCTTCATCAATAATGACTAAAAATAACATCTGCTATATGACTTAGGGTAGACATTTTTCAGTGAGTGGCAACAGCTCAATGACAGATTTAACAGGCCTGCACATACAATAAAACAAGCCTGATGTGTCATGCTGATATCAGCAGAATGCAGCTTTAGTATTTGTCTTTTGTCTATAAATGACACCTCAAAGAAACTTTCTGAGAAAACAGCAACAAGAACAAAAATCCCCCACTGATACTATGAAAGACTCAAACTTTGAGGAAGCTGAGGCAAATCTGCCTGTGATCAGTCGGGCTTGTGGGAGCAGATGATACTGTCTCACACATTGGAGCCGTCTGTGGGCATGCGCACCGCTTCCAGATGGAGAATGAGACACATTAGTGGGTGAAACCCAGTCACCACAGTGGATTCTCACATCACACCACTGCCAGCTGCCCACAACCCACATAACATTCTGATGAGCTCAGATCACTCAGATCATCCGTCTGATGAACGTTTTATACATATTAGACAAGTATTATTTATTTTATTCATACCTCATTATAGCTGTTGTTACAAATCATTTACATACCCACACATTTTTAATGGTGACTGCAAAGGCAAAAAAAATGTAAATGCACAGTATGAAAAATAATATTTATTTTGAGATTTGCTACACTTTACATTTAACATTGTCTTTAACTTATATTAGTACTTTAGTGATTAACTTAAGTGAGGGTTAATTAATGATAAAGGTGATCAAAATGAAAATTATATATATATATATATATATATAAAAATTAAAAATTACATTATATTTTATGCATTTAGCAGACACTTTTATCCAAAGCGACTTACAATGCATCCAGGCTAACTTTTTTTCCCTGGGAATCGAACCCACAACCTTGTGTGCTGCTAACGCAATGCTCTATTTATATCTAAATGTATATCTATAAATACATTTAACACACATACACTTAGCTTACGTTACTTAGTAGTAGTGTATTTAATTTAAATTATTGGGTATTTCCTTTAAGTATTTACTTAAAATGGAATTAAAAATTGCAACAACTGGTCGTTACTATATATATATATATAATAACCAAAAATTCAAACAATATGGGCTTATTGTTAATATCTGTAATAGTAGTATTATTAGTATTATTAGTAGTATTAGTAGTGGTATTACCATAATTATTATTAAGGTCTTGCCTCACATGATAACCAGTCAAAATAACCTGAACATGTCTGTAATGAATTAACACTTCCTAGTCATCGGGAAGAAGGAGGCAGGAACCGGCAGACAATCACAATAAAACTTTAATAATCAAAATAAACACAAAACAGCGCACCAGCCCCTCACGGACGACTGGTGTGCTCAAATAAAAACCAAAACGCAACTAAAAGCCCAGGCCTGGTCCTCTCTCGTCCTTCACTGTCGTCGCTCCAGTTTTATATCCTTCCATCTCCTACGTGGGACTCGAGACCGGCGGTGGGTCGCAGGTGTCACTGATTTGCCCAATCATTGCCGGCCTCACTCCTTGTTCCCACGTCCCTCGGCCCCGCCCCACTCGCCACAATGTCACAGTATGTGTATTAATAATATATATATAAACTAAAACTAAACTAAAAGTAGCCAATAACCAAAATGGTACTGATATATCGTGAATGTCGTAATTAACATTAACCAATGCCAAAACTACTGCAAAACTGAAATGCTTGTAAACTGAAAAAGTCCTACTATCACTATATTTCAGTGATCAAGTGGCTGTCGCTACTCGTGTACCAGCGTCCATCCCTAACAGCCGCATCTGTTAAAGTTGGCAATATATTCAGGAAACTACATCGCCGACAAGCTTAATTCCAGAGCTGTTACACACTCCACTTGTTTGAAAAGTCTCCAAGGACAGAACAGAAATGAAGGTTAAAGGTAAATAACAAGGGTAAATAACAGCGGAAGCAGAAAGTGAGGCAGACTGTGATAGTGTGCTGTTCGAAGTGGCTATGACTGTTAAAATGATGCTTAAAAGTTTGTGGTGCCAGAAAACATATTTCAACTCCATTACATCATACCCTGCCGAAGATAGAGAGTATCTATAGACTAGAACCGGCCATCACAGTCTTTACAAACTCACAACACAGATGCCTGTGTTTCCAAACGTATGTGAATATGTTGTTCTGTGCTAGATTTGGCCAAAGCTAATTCTGTTGTATGCAAAACAGGAAATAATAGAGGATTTTATTGTTGAGGTTATGGGGTTTTAGATCGAATCCCCCTGCTGGGCGGCTCTACCCAAAATCCTCCTCTGGTTTTTACACAACACAAGATGCTCTCCAGATCGCTCTCACATACAGTCTCAAATGGCTCCCTTTATTTTCAATCCAGCTGTCAAACAAAGTGAATTATTCATGTTCTCACTGTACACTAGGTTTTGCCCACAAACTGAGAAATGTATGCACATTTTTAACATGACCGAAGCCTGAACAATGCCAGGACTAAATATCTGCCCCTAAAAACCCCTTGAGGACTGATCTGGATCAGACCTGGATGTGGATCTAGATCCAGATCTTCAGCTTCACAATCCCTCTTCACAATAATCCAGACCTCAGGGTCGCTGTAGAGTTGCTGATACCAAATAGTGTGAATAATATTATCAATGATTTATTTATAACAGCCGGATTCCTTTGGTAGCGAATACAAATTTCATTTTATTCATGTAAATGTTGTCATCTTTCATGTAAAGCCTTGCTTTGTGGATCCATTGACACAACAAAATGCTGTACTTTTCAATGTAAGCTGAGCTGATGGTTTTTTTTACGGCTGCGTCGGAAGATCTTCCGGGGAACTTCAAATATCTAGATGTGCTCCTTTATCCCTTTATCCCTTCTGTATATTTACAGATTGAACACTGAGGATTAAACGGTGTGTGAAAAAGAATCTGAACACTGAGTAAATATCAAAGAGCACAAAACAGAAACACACCTCCGGCGTCCCATGTGGCAACACAAACATATCACAACAATCTATCTACACACTCTAAATGAATTAAGCGACAATGAGACCATCAGTTAATCAGAATCATACACTAGCTCATAAAAAGACAAACATGTCTGTGATAATTTGTTATTAGCTGTGCTTTTATATAATGTAACGTTACTTAAAGACGGATTTAATTAAATAATTTATCAATGTAACTAATCAGCGGTTATTTTCGTCATGTACTTTGTCTGTGTGTGCGTGTGTGGAATACAATTTAAAAAATTAACAATACAGGCTTATTATTAATAGTAGTAGTATTACAGTTACTATTATTATGAGACCCAGTCAAAATAATTGGAACATCGTCCTTCCGCTAAAAAGTAGTTCCTGACTGCAACATTAAACGGCAAACAGATTGTTCCTATGTTCCCTTTGGATCTCAAATAAGAAAAGGAACTGTTCTAATCAGCTGTGTCACTTATTTTTTGACACCATATGAAATTTTCTCACACACATACATTTGATTATCCCTCCGCATGAGTAGTCTGTTTTCCCTCCTTTTTTTTTTTTTTTTTTTAACAGATCGATTCGCTCCACATCACGAGTTTGCAAGCGTCATAACAGAGTAAACTGATGGGACATACAATACCTGAAGCAGAAAACTAATAAATATAATAATATTCCCTCTGCACCTCGGAAACTGTGCACATATCAATGAATTTCCCGCGTAAAAGGCGTTTCTTTGACTGGGGGGAAGGGCGTGGTCTCAAAAGTATAACGCCGCCTTCACACTGGCAGTTGAAATCAGCTCCGATACGGCTACGAAACGACCTGAAGTCATTAATTTCCTATGGAGATTCGCAGACCGCATGTGAATGGCTACGAACCGGGTCCGAAGGAGTGCGGTGCGAAAGAAATCGTGTCCGTTGGTCATCCGGATGCGTTCAAAAAATTTAACAATTCCAGCAGAAGTTGGCGTTGCTATGGTACTGATAAACAAACCTGAATTCATAACTTTTAATAAAATAAATAATGATTTTATAACGATAAGTTGCCATGTCATTTTTTTATTTTCATGATTTTCTAACATTATAAGGGCAGTTAATACAATTAAAATGATTACGATCGGCCGATCGTTAATGTGCATCTCGTCAGTAAAGCCGGTTCTCTAATCAGCGGTAAATTTCCTCAGGTGCGTGATTTCACATAGAGCAGCTGTTACTACACAGAGCCATCGTTAACTGAGAAGATGCGCAAATCCACTTCATTTTCAGCGTTTATTTCTCTCTATATGGCTCTGATACAACCGTTGGGTGAAGTGGTCATAGCCCTGCTTTATCAGAAAAACTGAAAACTGTCTTTGATTAAAAAAAAAAAAGACTAAAAACTACATTTTAAAATTATTATTTATTTATTTTAATTATTGAGACTTAAATGTCATATTTATCAAGTAATTCATTTACTTCACCCACTGATTAAAAGATTTATTTTATTTTAATTATTTTTATTATTAATATTTGTCCGTTTATATTGATAGTGGAACAACTAATTAATATTTATTAAGTACTATACTTACTGACTGAAATATTTATTTCATTTTATTTCTTTAATCCTTTTTTTTATTAATAGGCTACTTAAAAGCTAGTTTATAATGATAGTGAATAAAAATAACTTAATTGCACCTACTGATTAAAGTATTTACTTAATTAAAATTTGCAATGATTAACTGGTTGATCATCATCATCATATTATTATTATTATTATTAGAATAATAATTATTATTATTAAGTCACTTTTATTCGTATAGCGCTTTATACAATACTGATTGTGTCAAAGCAGCTTTACAGTGTCAGACATGAAAATAGCTTGTCAATAATGCAAGAAGATAATACAAAGAATAATTTTTCCAGCCAAAGTAACTGAAGATTTAGTTATGTCATCATCACCCATATTATGGGCTGCTTATACTTCATGCCACTCTTGAATGAGGTTGTGCCCAGTATGGGCCCTAGTTAATATTCTGGATATGATACTGTACTTCATTAGTCTTGCTTAGGTACAGGGCCAGTGCCACTGACAGAGCATGAAAGAACGAGATGCCTCTTATCGGATCAAACAAAGAGCCAATAAGCTTCATGAATTCCAGGTGAGCTGTGAGCCAGCTATTCTCTAAAGAAAGCTGACTGAAATTAATCACTTTATTTTAGGGTTCACACTCAGTTAGTGAGAAAAGCTCACCTGGCCCTGCTCTGAAACTTCAGATGCCGAGATGAGGAAGCCACGGCTTTTCAAATTGTTCTGTGCTTGTGTTGTCCACGAATAGTCTCTAGAAGCACACAACCTTATGAAACAGTATCTGCCAATGTAATTCAGGCTGTACACAGTTTATGAGGAGATATTGCTTCTCCAGACATTTCTGCCTCTCAAAAGGAGGATGAAATTTGTGCTCTCCAACATACTTTGAGCTCGCACAAACCATAAGCCTAGCAAATCTTTTCTAGCAAATCAAACAGGAACAAAAACAATAAATGTAACCTGATTATGTGTACAAATATGTCTCCACAAGGAAATAATTTCAAAGTCTTTACACTGACCTCCCAAAGTTAAACCTGAGCTCATTTACAGTTAAAAGCTTTCTCAGCCTGGGAAAACATTCCCAAAACAGGTTACAATCTGATTGGCTGGATTTATGCAATTTCCGTGAGTCAGGATGCTTTATCAGTCCCCCGAGAAACAAAGACACTTTTACAAAGTACCAGGTTACAGCGAGCATTTCTGATGAAGAACTAGTTGCTGTCGGACTTACAAAATTTTTAAGTGTTTTATTTAAGGCACTTAGTAAGCTAACTAGGGTCATATCCAATTTAATCACCACTTAACATGTGCCCTAACTCTTATTTATTAACTAAGGTGAATAATGTCAGGTACAACAGTGACAATGTCTTGCCCTCTCGGGTGCTTCAAAGTCAAGGAATGTAGAGCAAAGCAACATGCTCCCATCTAAAGAGAGTGACCACTAGAGAAAGAACACTGTCTGATGGAGAGGTGTGTGTGTAGAGTTAAGAACAGCTCAGACAGGTTCATTTCATGCTTCCTGCTCTTCCTCTTCTTTGGCTGTTGTGTCAACCCGTGTCCTTCAAGAGCAAAACACACACACCTGAACACTGCACAAAGACACACACTTAAGCTGTGCCACACACACACACAATACCATTGGGGATCTGTAAGATTGTTTTTTTTTTTTCAAGAAATGTATACCTTTATACAGCAATGATGCATTAAATTGATCAAAAGTGACATTAAAATATTTGTAATGTTAAAAAAGATTTATATTTAAAAAAATAAAAAAATAAAAAAATAAATTATATATATATATATATATATATATATATATATATATATATATATATATTAATATAAAATTAGCATATGAGAATGATTCCTGAAGGATCATGTGACACTGAAGACTGGAAATGAAGACTATGCTTTGCATTACAGGGATAAATTAAATTTTAAAAGATATGAAAATAGAAAACAGTTAACTGTAACTGTTTTTAACTGTATTTTTAATCACATAAATTCAGCAACATTAAAGAAAAATTATAAATTTAAAATCTTACTGACCCTGTACTTTTTAACTGTGCATAGACACACAGACACACACACACACACACACGCACACACCTATATGTAGCCTTTAGCAATTGACACCAATAATTTAAATAAATTAAAATAATATTAAACTGGATTGTGAACTCTAAACAAATCTGTAAAAATAGGCCATAATATACTTCATACTTTGGAATTTTTCCATATTTTTATTTTACAGGCATTTTGCCTTTTGAATTTTACACTGCATTGCCTTGTATTTTAGTTATGTTTGTAAACTTAATGGATAATGTCTCGTGTAATGAGCTGCCAGTACGTCTTCTGTTATTTTACAGATTTATTTTTACACTGTGGGTACCTAGTGAGTAAGTCAACTTGTGCAACTGTCCAGTGAATCTGCCCCTTCAATTGTGTACAAGGCTGATTTGTCTCAGTGAATCAGGTTTGTAGATCCAGTCTAATCCTGATCAGTCTAGTCTGTTCTGGTTTCTGGCATCCAATACACAAGTCTAGATGTTGTTTCTGCCTCTGCTGTTCTTCAGCTAAGTTGGGAGATGTATAACCCCATACTGTCTGCCTGGATATTTATACACACACACATTCAATTCTGTTTTCTATCTTTAAACGATAAGACGACATTATTAATTTTTTATTGTAAAGAAGAAAAAGCTGTAGAATAGCTAAGAACTGTCATTTTGAGACTTTGCACCATCCTTCATGTGGTGAGGGATATTCAGGCTAAGACCCCATATACCAGAGGCACTAGAGATGCCTGCAACCAAACAGAATATCAAGTATTCACTTGCGCAGTGTTTTTCTGTTCTCAATGTATTCAGCTATTCACAAAGGTGGGAGTCAGACTGAGGGAGAAAGAAAAAGAGAGAGAGATGAATAAGAGATCCCTGCAGAAACTGCACTGATATTAATGAGAGCCCTGGATATTATTGCGGCCAATTTCCTCATCCAATCAGATCGTCTGCTTGCAGAGTGCTCAGGGTTTCCCCTTGAAAGCAAGCAGTACATCACAGACCCACAGAGGCTATTGGCTTTTACAGCACCAGTGACCCATCAACCTGACACACACACACACACACACACACACACACACACACTAGGAAGAGTGTTTAAAGAGAGCTTTAAATGCCAGTGGTGCTCAAAGTGTGAAGACTATCCCTTCTCAAATCTCATTCAGCTCCTGACAGTCACATCTGCTGCACTGATGATACAGGTAAGAACCAATGATGTCCATGTGCAGTGTCATCTCCTCCCCTTCTCCTTATATGTTCAAATACACTCACTGCAAACAAAGAGTCTCTTACCTGTAGTATTAATTAACCAAATTTGAATGACAGAGGGGGGAGATACATTATAGATAACATTTTAAACATTTTTTAAAAAGTACATAGGAAAAAAGGTAGATTATTATAGGGGTTTTTTTCTCAATGATTACATAAAATATTGATTATAAAATATTGTATTATTAATAATAATACAATATAACTTCAATGCTTATATTGTTGGCCACATTAAGCAAAAAGTGCTTTTCCCTTTTTTATTTACTTTTTTTATTTACATATTTTGTACTTTTTTGTGTATTTTTATTTTTTATTTTTTGACAAAAACAGTAAATCAATAAATGTAAATAATCTGAAAGTACATAGGACAAAAATGTAGATTTTTTTTTTCAATGACAAATTATACATAATACAAGGTTTTTCTTTTTAGACAAATTATCTACTAAATGGATAAACATAAATAACTGTTATCATTTCACATTGATGCCATTTGACACTAATACTGATTAGCAATCTGATTATTGCAAAACAATTCATCTCATTTGACAGGGAAGCATGAAAAACAAAACTGAGAACCCCGATTTAAGCAATAGAGATCAAGCAAGCCTTGTCACAGCCTTGAGGATTTCAGCACAACTAGAGCATTTTACTAACCAATCAGAAGCCAAGGCTGGAATTGCTCATTTTATAAATCTCCAGTGAAACTCACACACAAAAAGAGAGCAGGCTGCATTTTAATTGCAGGCTTGTGTAAATCAAATTAAATCTAATAATCAACTTGGCAAATCCTATTGCATAATCAGAAGTATTTTATTTTATTGGAAGAATATACATTTATTTCGCTTTAGATATTAGTAGATACAAATAAGAGTGAGAGAGAGAGAGAGAGTGTGTGTGTGTGTGTGTGTGTGTGTGTGTGTGTGTGTGTGTGTGTTTTCTGGCTGGAGTCCCACATCCATGAGAAGGTTCTGAGGTGAAATGTGTCCATAATGAAATTAGTAAAAAAAAAAAAAAAAATAGAGCTCCATAAACTGCAGCCTATTCAGGCCAGAAAGAGTAATAGACATACAGTACAGTCTCTCTCTCTCTCTCTTACACACACACACACACACACAAGGTGTAAAGGCTGTAATAGAAAAATAGGCCTGTAAAACACGGCTGCAGATAAAAATCAGGGCAGAGTATCAAGCTGAAGACAGATTATGAACTGCTACTACATCAGTTGTACAACTCAATTAAACATCTGTCAGACTGCAGCATCTGCACATCTCCAGTTCTTTTGTCCAGGAGAATAAGGCCGTAAAATGTATTTAGGCAGGATGATTTAATATTTTGTACTTCAATAATGAACCTCAGGTACAAAATGACAAGAAATATAATGAAGATGTTACAAGAATATTCACAGTAATTGTTTTTATTTCTGCAGTCAGAGAATGTCACAAGATGAAAGTTATACAGGTGGGAATGAAGCATTTATCTGACAATGAGCAGTCAATCATATTCTCAAAATCCGCAAGCCGGGTTTTCTGGAAATGTCCAAATAAGGATAGTAGATCTTAGATGTATGAAAATGTTAAATCGACATGTTCTGATCTCAAGGTTAAAGGAACATTCTCTGTTCAATACAAGTTAAGCTCTATTGACAACATCTGTGGCAGATTGCCGGTTAACACTGATAATAACTTGAATTCCCCTTTCAGTTTGAAAAAGCAAACAAAATGTATCTGTAAAGTCTGTAAAAATGCAAACTGATTTGAAAGTATAGCCATTATACTGTGTTAATATGACACTAGTTGATAAAAAACAATCACCAGATACATTTTTATAATATATGTAAGGATAGTAAAAAAAAAAGATGTATTTCTAGAATATCTTTTCCTATAGACCCTGGAGGAGCACTATTATAAAAACAATATTAGTTTTAAGCTGAAATGAGTGTACTAATTGGCATGCCACAGATATCGATAATACAACTTGAACCCAGGTCATTCCTTATAAAAATGCACCACATCAGCTTTTCCTTTCCGAAGGAAAAATGGAAACTTCATTTTCTATGGCACCTTCACTGGAATCTAATCATGCACTAAATATTACTGTTAACATTCGAGGAAAATACATGCTAGAATGTTGTAAAGTCAACTTTCAGCACAAACGCAAACATGGAAATAATCATAGTAATTTATGTGAATGAATAATTATAAATAAACAAAACACTGTGACTCACTTGGGATAGAAGGTTTTTTATTTTTATTTTTTGGAAGAAAAAACATAAAAACTGTGTTAGATATTTCCATTTTTACTGTTGAATAGTGCTATTGCCTGAAAAACTTAATTTTTAATATTTTCTTTATTTTATTTTTTTTTATTTACAGCACATTCAGTGTAGTAAAAATGCATTAAGCACTTTAATGACCCCCTCAAGTTTTATATTTTAGTTGTTATGGGGGTCCAGGACCCACCAGCTCCAAATCTAGTCAAATACTAGAGATATATATATATAGAGAGAGAGTATTGCAAAGAAAAGGTATTGCACTCAAAAATTGATGCAAGTGGCAGTGTTTCTACTGTTGTATTTTGATAAACAATTCACATTTTTCCACTTTCATTTGAACCAACAGATTTCAAGCATTCTAAATTATGACAGAGCTTCCATCTTAACAGCTCCCAGAAAATAAATCTAACCACTAAAAAATAGACATTCACACTGTAACTGTGCAATTAACTGTATTGACTAGATAACTTCCCCCATTCATATGTATCCTCCATTTGAAACGTATCTCAGGTGTTAGGTATATCCCAGACAATTTCCTTTCCTTTAACCACACAAACACAGACTCGCCGTGCTTGTGCAGTAAAGCGTCCCTAAATACCTTTAACTTGCAAGACCAATAATCTATAGCACAATCTTTGGGACTGTACAGTGCAAGCAGCCACCAAGGCTTTTATGGATTCATTTAAAGGTCAAATTGATTTTGTAAGTGGCCAAGCAATTAGGAGTGGACTTCTGCCTCAAATGGTGCATGGAGCACCGCTGGCTTTGATCTCGGGGAGAACGGAGCCAAAAACCAAGCACACACAACAAAACTGAAGCTCATCAGCCTTTCATGTTTTAAGTATGTGACTTATCTGTGACAAAAAGCCAAAGATTGAAGCCAACTCACAACTTTCCTTTCGCCTGGCACAAATACTTAAAGTTAAAATTAAATTAAAATTCAAAGAAACTGATAGAAGAATTTATTTCCCAGAATGCATAACCTGTATTGTTGTATTTTTATGGCTTTGAATTCCTTTTCATGTCATTCTACTTCAAATTTCAGTTCAACTTGGAAGTTGAATTCTGCCCTGCCCTGATGCACACCATCCTGACTATCAAGAGAGCAAGTGAAAACAACAGCCAGTGAGTTTACGAAAGAGTGGAGACTGCCACCAACATCTCAAACACCGTTCCATACAAAATTTTCAGCTCAATTTCTAGGAAATCAGTGCAAAAGTGGCCACTAGCCCTTCCTACTACTTCTTTTCAAAGTAACAGCCTGTCACCTGAAGACTCAAGACGGCCAGAGCCGAGTGCCGCCACTAGAAAATGAAGTCATCATGTGGCGCAGTCAATTCAGAATGCGTTGTATATATGCTACCTTTCAAACACACTTCATTCACACACTTTAACTCCAGAGGACACGGCTGCCTTCTCAAACAGACCAATAACAGCTCAGAGTCACGTCCTTAGCGGCGCTCAATCAGATCAATATCACTCTGGCTCCACACAAAGTGCTCGTTCTTCTCACCCTCACGTAATGATTTAACACCCGCTCCTCGACGGAGAGGTGGAGGAGAGGAAAAATGAGAGGTTCCTCCTCTCCATGCTCCCGGTGGAGAAAATTAGGCAAGTAAGCAATAGGTTTTGAAAGGCTATTGTTGTCAGCATGGGAGAGACTGAAACAAAATAAACGGCTTATTACTCAGCATTGAGGACACTTGGAAAAGCGGCTTGGTGGGAACACTTGCAAACAACAGGCTCACATTTGTAAACTGACAGAAAGACGCACAACAACTGGCTTTCATTGAACCTCTACATATCAGCATTGATGGAAGATATGTACTATGTAAAATAAACGATTGCACTCGACTTGTGACACAGGGTCAATAGAATGTCGCACTAGATGCAGAAACAGCAACAGCGGGGCTTTTACCAGCGCAGTTACTAAAACTTCTTTTTTTAACCTGCACTACGGAAATGCTCTGTAATCAGACTAAACTGGTTACACCATATGCTTCTGATTCACTAAAAAGAACTGGCTTTTTGAAATCATTCATGCAGGTTTGGTCATGCTGTCTGTTTTACACCATTGATTTGTGATGTAGCAAGAGTAGTGCAAGAAATGCTTTCAGTTTAGAATGATAATCTATACACATTGGCAGAAGAATGCAATTGCAAGAACCCATATTGTTTCTTTTATTTAAAATGGAATTGGTTCTGAGTCCCATTCTTAATAATAAGCAGAAATGACAGGACTGTGGGTAGCTAACAAGTTCAGCATACATAACACAGAACCAAAAAAGATGAGACAGACCAAAAAAGACTTCAGTCACTGTCAAATTAGCATATTATCATGAAGTAACAACACAATCCTGATAATGAGATAAGCCACTGTCATCGTCAAGTGGACTGAACACAATATTGACACAAAGCATCAGTCAGATTTCTTATAAAAGCAGATAATGCTCTCTATGATGTTCTCTAGAGCTCTATTTCATTTGGACCAGGATCACATGAAGAATGGTGGTTTAGACCAATCTTAAAGCAAGGGTGGAAGGACATGTTGATTAGTATGGAAGCTGAGTTCATGCAGACAGAGCAGAGAAACTAAATCTGACCTTGCAGGTACACTGCTTTAATCAGACATTAATTAGCAGATGAGCTCTGATGAGCTTTTCCCCTCTCGTCCTCTTGTGGGTGCTGCGCCGGCATGTTGTGGGGATGAAACAAATGCAAAAAGATGCACACACACACACACACACACACACACACACACACACACAAACAGAGCGATGATATATGAGCTATGATATAAGTGGGGCTAACAAATATTCAAGATTTATTTAACACTCCAATAGAAATTCATTAGAACACTGGTGGAGTGAAACATCTACTTAATGAAATTAAAATCAAATACAGATAAGCAAACAAGCAAAAAGCTTCTGTTCATGCCATGGGAGCCATATACATATACAGTGAATACAATATAGTTAAGAAGAAAAGAACAGCATTTATTCAAAATATAAATATTTTCTAGCAATATAAGTCTTTACAATCAGTAAAAAAAAAAGAAAAAAAATCAATTTAACACGTCCTTGCTGATTATTTTATTTTTTAAAGAAAGAAAAAAATTACTGTCTTCATACTTGTGAATAGTAGCTTATATTGTTACAAAATTTATTTTTTTAAATAAATGCTATACTCTCTCTCTCTTTTTATTTATATATATATATATATATATATATATATATATATATATATATATATATATATATATATATATATATATTAAATACATTTTCTTTTAGTTTTTTTTTATTTAAATTTTATTAAACAGATTAATTTGTGTTATTAAATAAATGTTATCACAAGTATATGTTGTTTCATACCCACTACTATATTACAATATTTATAATAAAATATTAAGGACAGATTTTAATCATTAAATTCATATTATGTTTTGTGTCAGACTTATACCTACTATTATATTATATTATATCTTGTGGACTGTAAAATGTGCTGTCCTGACCAATCAGAACCTAGAATCAATACTCTCCTTTTAATAAGTCATCTGCTATATTATAATATACTATATATCCAAGCTTCATTAAAAAAGTATTATCATGATGATATACCGGAGAGACATCTGCTCTCACCTGCCTCATTACAGCAGCACACACATCACAGAGGGTCCTGATGGGGAACTGCTGGTGAGCTGGATCTAGCAGCTGTGTACCTGGGTCCCACTGGTACGGACCACGAGCTAATTATAGAGAATTATTAAGATTTATCAGTCTCACTCACTCTCTCTCGCTCTCAAAGCCAACGATCTCATCAACCCCTTTCTTCTCAAAGTTAATCACCAAACTGACTTTTGACTTAATTGCTCACATACATTAGCATAAAAAACGTAAATGTACTATTAGCATAAATCCTTATCATTTAGTGATGACTTTGCACTGATAAAAGGCTTTGAAAATACAAAACATACTTTATGAAATAAAAATGTTATGCATTGAAAACTAAGAAATAGTAAAATACTATGGCTCATAAACTATAAATTACCAAATGTATGACATAGAGAATTCAAACTGTAATCTCACTGGTTTGTTGTTCTGTTAAACAATCAGTGAAGTTACACTACCATTCAAAATCTGGAATATTTTGATTTCAGCATGCTTTTGAAAGAAGTTTCTTATGCTCAACAAGGCTGCATTTATTTGATAAAAAATACAGTAAAACAGTAATATTGTGAAAATGTAAATGTTTTATTTTGCGCCACCATACTTATTCGTGTAACTACTCATGTAACCATCTTTAAAAAGGGGAAACATGGAAGTGTTTGTTGGCTTCTAAATTCCTCCCTGTTTGGATCCTAAGAAATGAATGGTGCTAAGCTAAATGCTTCCATAGTGGTGCTGTGCACTACAGTGATTGAGTGCATGAACTGAGACGGGAGAGGTACGTATCAACTTGTCTAAGTTGAGGGAAGAACATAGTGGAATATGGAAAAACGGTGGTGTTGTCCTTTAATTCTCAGAAATGCTGGTGAGATTTGTGAGATTTGAAATTTGGCTATAAGTTTGATTGCATCATATAATTTAGGGTTCTCAAGTTTTATCAAAAGCTTGGAGTGAGATCACATGCAGTTAGGGGAGGAGCCCTAATGGAGCCCCAACCCCCAATTTTACCTTAACCAGCACAAATTGAAATTTTAACTTTAATTAATTATTTTAATTATAATATAATTGCTAAATCTGATAAATGAAAGAGCAATTCAGCACATCAAATATACTCTTTAATATTATATTTCAAAATTAAAAATATACACAAATTACAAAAATATAACAAATTGCTCTAAACAGTTTGGAAAAACAAATCTTTTTGCATTTTGAATGTGTCTGGTCGAGATGGTTATGATTTATTGTGTGGTGGGATATTATGAACAAATGGACAGATTAGAATATTAAGGTATGTGTGTCTGTGTGTGTGTGTGTGTGTGTGTGTGTGTGTGTGTGTGTGTGTGTGTGTGTGTGTGTGTGTGTGTGTGTGTGTGTGTGTGTGTGTGTGTGTGTGTGTGTGTGTTATGAAACGCACAAATGAAATGTGTTTTGTGTTGTGTTTGTTGCACATTTTGATGACATCTTTGAAAAATACAAATGCAATGGCAATGATTAATCAATGTATGTTTTGACAGGATATAAAATATTACCCAGAGCACTCTGCTTTAATACATGTAGCCTTAATGTAACTAGAAATACTATTAATACATTATAATATATAATTTAAAATAAAATGAAGAAATGCATCTTCATTCCTTCCCATACCCACTAACATTTCCCTTAGGTTCAGATAACGTAAGCTAGCCAAACTGAGCCAAAGATTCTGGTCTGGTTGCAAAGTAGTTGTAGAGTTTTTGCTGCATCAATAATAATGTATACGATGGGCTATATGGTAAAATGTTCTAGCCTAGAAATGTTAAACGAGCTGAAAAACAGGCAGGAAACTTCACTTTGTGTGCCTGCACATTGTATACAACGTTATATATATTAGGGAAGTCGTGGCCTAATGGTTAGAGAGTCGGACTCCCAATCGAAAGGTTGTGAGTTCGAGTCCCGGGCCGGCAGGAATTGTGGGTGGGGGGAGTGCATGTACAGTTCTCTCTCCACCTTCAATACCATGACTGAGGTGCCCTTGAGCAAGGCATCGAACCCCCAACTGCTCCCCAGGCGCCGCAGCATAAATGGCTACCCACTGCTCTGGGTGTGTGTTCACAGTGTGTGTGTGTGTGTGTTCACTGCTCTGTGTGTGTGCACTTCGGATGGGTTAAATGCAGAGCACAAATTCTGAGTATGGGTCACCATACTTGGCTGAATGTCACGTCACTTTCATATATAAAGCTTGCAGGACAACTTGGTTGGCATTGCCTTTTCAGCGTGAGAAATACACGGTGTGAACTGGTTGAATTGGGTGTGTCTCACGGCAAATGCGTGAGACTTGAGAACCCTGTAATTGCTGTTAACAGTGTTCATCATCTGTTTGATTAAATTTTTGATTAAAAATTGATTTTTCTATACATTTCTGCCATAAACTGACAGTCACCACTGATAAGCTACTACTAAATATTGTAGAAACTTAATTTTCTGTAAAGTTGCTTATTTGTATCGTAAAAAGCACTATACAAATAAACTTGAATTGAATTTGTAACTTCAACAAGCGGCCGGAGGTGCACAGACACACAGACACACTAATGAACTCTGCAGCTGACCAATAAATCAACTTCTCACCCACAGCTGAACAACTTCACATGTCAGAATCATGGCCTCCAGGCACATGTAAGGATATAATCAGGTAAAGAACACAGCAATTAGGCTAGAAAATTCTCAGTTATTTGTGCGTAACAGAGCTATCACACAGAAACTAGGCAATGGCGCTTACATAACTATTACTATGACTCTTATTTATGGTTAGGTACGCCCTTTTCTCTCTCTCTTTTTTTGTTTTTTTACTAAGCATGCAGGGCAGAACTGTATTCATAATAGTCAAACATTGAGGTGCTGCCTTGTTCTAAATCCCTCTCACTATGTATAAAGCGTTTGCGATTAATTCAGCTCAAACCGCTTAAAGGAATAGTTCAACCTAAAATAAAAATTAGCTGAAAATGTGCTCACCATGAGGCCATCCAAGATGTAGATGAGTTTCTTCATTGAAACAGATTTGGAGAAATGTAGCATTCCATCACTTGCTCACCACTGGTCATCTGCAGTGAATGGGTGCCGTCAGAATGAGAGTCCACAAGCAATCCACACCACTCCAGTCCATCAGTTAATGTCTTGTGAAGTCCAGTCCATCAGTTAATGTCTTGTGAAGTGATAAACTGTGTGTTTATATAAAACAAATAAATCACTAAGTAATTTTAACTTAAAATCAAAATATGGGTCCATAATCCATACCGCTTCATCCAGTGAAATCTCTTGTTGTCCTCTCACATTAAAATCCACCAACATATTTGTTTAGAATTATTTTAGACTGTTTTCACTTGTAAACAGTGTTTGATCTGTACATAATTCTCTCCTTATTCAGATTAAATTATGTTTTCATTGCAGAAAGCAATATTATTGATAGAGGACTCGAATTTCACCTGGAAGCAATGGTTTGACTTTAAAAATGTGTTAATCATGGATTTCTTTCTTACAAACACACAGTTTTTCACTTCACAAGACGTTAACTGATGGACTGGAGTGGTGTGGATTGCTTGTGGATTATTGTGATGTTTTTATCAGCTGTCTGGACTCTCATTCTGACGGCACCCATTCACTGTATGAATGAGGATCCATTGTTGAGAAAGTGATGTAACACAAAATATCTTAAAATCTGTTCTGGTGAAGAAAAACTAATCCATAAAACTGTTCTATAAAACAGATGTTTATACTTAATAAATTTAACATTACCATTTGATACATAATGTCCTAGAATGTTTTATTCCTTTGAACGTGCCATTCAAAATTAAATTGACAGTAATGATGTCACATTTGTCTCTGACTGGTGTCTCTACATTGTAAACGTGCTCTCGCAATACAGTTTAACCTTAGCAACAACCCTGAACACATTGGCAACTTCGAAAAATGTTGCTCAGAAGACAGAGAACTTCTATTTATTTACGATAGATTAATGTTTAATGTTCATGGCTGAGTCCCCAAAAAGAAAAAGGTATTACAATGGCCCCTTGTCCAAAAAACACGATAATACCATGGTACACTTTGGCACGTCTAGTGTTCAATTTATTTATCTCAGAAATAAATTAACAAAAAATAAATGGAGTGTTAAATAAATTCTGTTTTCTAACTTGGTAGTCATTTTTACTTAAGTTATTAAAGTGCCTGTTTTCCAGTTAATCTTACATGCACATTACTTAAAGTGCCTGACCATTTACCATTACCAGAAGCGCTGTTTGCAACCAGTTTACTTAAAACGTCAAAAACAAACACCCGTCTCTCTCACCTCTTAACGAGCGCTGACAGAAAGAGCTAAAAAACACAATTAGCTGAAGACCGACTAGCAGCTCTATTATGCGAAAAAATGCTAATCCATTTCCCACTGAGGAAGCCGTGTTGGAACAATTAACGAGTGAAGGGTGTAATTCCTGTGTTTGATATTGAGATTTCGCAGAGGAGGGACTTTAATCAAGATCAATTGTTTTGTCCGAACGTTTCACTTCATGGTTCTGTTTTCTGTTGTTTCTATGTTTTCTCAAGAAAAAAATAAATAAAAGAGTTACTGTATCTGTCTTCTTCCTTTACGAACACTCCAGCCAGTTCAAATGTACAGTAACAATTTAAATGGGAAGTCTTAGCTGATATTGTACAAATCAGAAAGCTAAAAAAAACTGATGGCATAATTTATTCATCCAACCCCATAGGAAAGAAAAATCACAAATGAGCTGATGAACAGATATCAACAAGGTCTTAAAGTGATACTTTACCCCAAAAGGAAAACTGTGTCATGATTTACTCGCACTCAAGCTGTTCCGAACCTATATTAATTTTTTTTTTCAACTGTTAAACACATAAGAAGATATTTTGAGAAATGTGGGTAACCAAACAGTTCCTGGTAGCCATTGACTTCCATAGTATTATATATATATATATATATATATATATATATATATATATATATATATATATAAAACATTTTTTAAATGGGATCCAGCAACTGTTTATCAACATTCATCAAAATATGTAAAGAAACTAAACAGGTTTTGAACAACTTGAGGTTGAATAAATGATGGCAAAAGTTTCATTTTTGTTATATATAAAAAAACAAAAACAAACATGGACGTAATGTCCTTGACATCACCAGCAGTTTTCTGAAGAGCATTTTTTTTCTGAAGTGAGGATGTCCCCAAAAGATGGTTTTGTCATGTTTAGTTCACTTCTTGGAACAAAATTATCCCCAAAAATTGATAATTGATAATAAAAACACACACACACACACACACACACACACACACAGACACAGACACAGACAGAATGACAGTCATTTCCATTTTCCTCTCTCACTCACTCTTTCTCTTTCTATCTTTCTTTTTCCTATTACAAAGGCCGAACTTTGGTACAGTTATTTAATTTAAATGCCATACAGTCAAGTTGAGATGGATGGAAGTAATACCACTGATAATGGCTTCGATAATGAAAGACTCTTAATCCGAAAAGACCAAGAACTTGTGTGTTTTTGAAGCGAGAGACCAACCACCAGCTTAGTGGATGAGTTGAGTGTGAATGTGCCCGAGTATGTTTATATGCTGCATATGGAATGTCTCTCGAACTGCTGGATTTATGCAAATTTAAATGTATGATGAAAAGACCACTCAATCCTGCTGCACAGAGAGAGAGGCTTAATGTGCTTACAGAGCCATGCATTCATTAATGTCTAAAACAGCAGAAAGACCATTCTCAGCTTCAGAGGGGGAACCAAATCAATTTATTTCTATTACAATTATTAGCATTAATTCACACAATTGAACAGGCAGGACAAAGCCATTTTCTCTTGGCATAACCAGTCCCCAAAAGGAACAGAAGAGGAACAATAAAACATAGATGATTATGCAAATTGTACCAACAGGTATATAAAATAAATACTATGAGAAACATTATAGGATCAGTTTCAAATTCTAGTAAAGTGCCCAATAATTCTGTGCATTTATGGGTTTTTTTCAATGTTTCATATAAATATTGTCACATCTAGGGTAGTTATATCATCATACATGGCTATGCATTAACATAACACAAAAATCTATTGAATTTGTTTATGAAATGCACTGCCTCATGAGTCTCCGGGCTCTTCAGTGACTGATAGCTTCCTGACCAATAAACATCCCCCTCCAGTAGCCTCCATCAGTGAGAGTCAGAGGTTGTGAAGCAGGTCATGTTTGCCTGACGGATCCAATGGCATTTCTATGGTGATGGCTTGTTAGAAAGGGCTGTCAGGCTGGTGTGACACAGCCCTGTTCCAGCACTGAACACTGTCTTGCCCCATTTAATGCCCTTTCTCTCAGTTTAACGCAGCTGACATGCAAACTCTCCCATGGCAACCAATTTAGATGCCACGGAAGAATCCATTTATCAATTAATAATGCCTAATACTTCACAGAAAGATACCAAGTGTTTGAATTCCTGCTTGATATGAAGCGCGAATGAAATGCAGAAAGTCTTTCAAAGCGACACATGCCACAAAATGAATCAAAGTGGTTTATCCTTTATGTGACTTACAGTTCAGGCATCATTTGCTCAATCTCATGTCTTTACAAAGAAGTATGACCTTCTTCCGTGGAACGCAAAAGTAAAAACAGATCAAAATTAAATTAAATTAAAACAAATAAATACATGTACTGTTAATGCATGTATTCTGAATTAGATGAGTAAATACAAACAAATACAGCATAGATCAGAATCACTATAGATTCTGTGCAGTGACAGAATCAAGTTAAATAATTCACAGGTAAAAGAAGCCCCTTCACCACACTTTCCCATCACTCTCTCTCTCTTACACACTACTTCTGTCTGTGTCTGTCTTTCCCTCCAAAGAGCACATCAGAAACTTACGGTCACACTGCGATCTACACAGCTGTCAAGCACCTTCCACAGTCCACTAGCCACTATTGAGGCTCTCCATCAATGTAAAGAGATGCAAAAGCAACTTTTGTTACATCTGCCAATGGACAGTAAATGATTAAATACTACTTCTTGTCCATGATATCCTGTTCCAAATCTATATGCACAGATAGACAGAGACAGACAGACAGATGGACGGGAAGCTTTGGTTTGGGTTTCAGATGTGTGGAAGATGTTTTTGCCCAAATAAATAATAGCATGATTTCTTAACAAGTGGAGAAAATTATAAATAAGGGTAGTAATCATGCACATGTGAAGATAATGGTATACTTTGATATTCTGTTTTGTTAATGTTATGAGCATTTGTGATGTAAATGTAATTATATATTGAATTATTATTATTATTAACACTATTATTAGATTTATGAAAGAGTAACTAACACAAACAAACAATGAACAATACATTTATTACAGTATTTATTCATCTTTCTTAATGTCTTAAAGTTAATCAAAATACAGTCGTTCATTGTTAGTTTATGTTAATTCACAGTAGGCTACAAATGTTAAAAAACAGTTGCTCTCTGACCTCTTTGACTGTCAGTGGCTGCACAAATGCAGTACAATTAGATCAAATAAGCCACCAGCTGGCATGTCATTTGACCTTTATCTCTACATAGAGAGAAAAAGAAAATGAAAGGAAGTCACTGAGTTGTTGTAGAAAAAAAGAAGAGGAGCTTATTAAAACTGCCAAGACCGACAGAGCAATGTACAGAGAATACAATACATTAAATGAATGACTGGACACCAGACCAAGTGAGAAAATGACAAAGGAAGAGATAAGAGTAAAGATGGAAATAAAGGGCCGAGCAGAGAACAGCACTTTATTCTTTCATAATATTCCAGTCTGTTTGTGTGAAAGTCAAATCAGAGATGACGGCAGGACAGAACACACATAAGATGACTTTAACTGTCTAGCCTATTGTCAAACACACAAACATTCGCACTTGCAAAAATATTCGTCATCCATTGCTGTAAGCTGTCTGTGATGTGAAAGTACTGGGGAGGAAATGAAAGTTTCTTCTCGACACTTTCCTAAACAGGGAGCCGTCAAAACGAGACACTAACATGAGACATGCTGACAGGGCCTGCGTTCAATGTGCAGACGAGTAAGAAAGCTATAGAAATGTATACAGATAACAGAGCGCACAATGGGGTTATCTCATTGCTTGTTTTTACCAGGCTCAATCCAGCAGCTTTATCACTTCTTACCCTGATCCTGGAGCTGTGATTGAACCAGAGAAATTCAACCAGTCTAAGAAAACTTGACCTTCACCCATTTCTAGGACAGTCAACCTGATAGATTTCAAGAAAGTCTTCTAACAAGACAAGTGATTTTCTAGATACACCAGTCTTCAAAAGTTTGGGGTCAGTTCATTTGTTTTTAAGTTAATAATACTTTAAATCAGAAAGGACACAATAAATTGATCAAAAGTGACTGTAAAGAATTTGTTACAGACATTAGACATTGTTAGATGTTGTTACTATATATATATATATATATTGTGTCGAGTCAGCTGCCTCCTCCCTGATTGTCACCGGCACCCCGTCCTAAATCGCCGCCCTTCCCCAGGCTCCCAACTGGAGTGGGTGTGTGAGAGGAGGGGCGCTGGACGAGTCAGGGCTGGCGGCGTGTGATGGGGCACACCTGAAGGAAATGGAGCCTCATCACCGCCACTGTTTAAAAGCCCAACGCGCCTCTCCTCGGGAGACCGGTCTCTTCCCCGTGCATGCACACTGGTGTCCTCGTGGGTCCAGGAAGGGTGCGTTGAGGGACTCCCTCGCCACCAGAGACGTGAGCTGCCGGACGCGCGATCCGGATGGGAACCGCACCCGTTTACACGACCGCCGGGCCGTCCATCTCCTGCCAGCGCCGCGGACAACGAGAGTGATGCGGCCGCTAGAGGAAGCCGCCGCCCCTCGCGCCCCGGACCGAAGAGGGGAGAGCATGCGGCCGCCAGACTCCGCCCCTACCTGGACCCTTCCTCCATGAACACTGCCCGACCCACACGAACCCCGACGAGGACACCACATTCCCTGTTTATTTTGGACACTCTTCTCCTTTGGCCACCTTTATCCCCTGTTTTATTTGTTTTTCTGTTAATAAAAGCCTCTCCGAGGCCTGACGACACGCCCACTGTGTCTGTCTTGTGCTCCTCCCGTCACAATATATATATATATATATATATATAGATATAGATATATATATACACAAAAAAACTGACATAATACAGATGTTTATTGAACATAACCTTTATTCAAGAAGATGCTTTCGCATTTTCTTCACAATGAAAACTCAAAAAAATCTCTTCTTTTGTGGAGGATTTCGCCTGTGTTTGATGTAGAGACACTAAGCATCTTTCCAACCACTGATTCAGACCACCAGTGTAAAAAACAGGGTTAAAAACCCTTAAATCTAGTGAACTGGTGCACAACAATCCATCAAAAGCTCCTTAATACTAATATGATATGTGGTGTTATTTCAGGAAAAACTTTAGCCTAAACTGACACCCTTGAGAGAGAAGCTTAGTTTGCTGTTAGCAGCTAGATTGAACTTCGATCTAGCTGCTCAACACATTAAGGTGTAAATGACGGACCTGAAGGGCGTTCTACAGTTATCTACTGCAACAATTCTGTTGGCACCATCCTAATTATATCGTTTTCAGCAGAACTGAGCTCAGCGCACAGAAAATAACATTACAGAGGAGTTTGGGCGTCCTCACTTGTTTCTGCAAAATGAAGAGACAGCAGAATAATGCATTGAGGAAGGAAGAGGAGGACAAGAGTGAGATGATGATGGAAAAGATCCATAGATTGTGAGACAGTGTAACTTTCTGAAATAATCAGATCTACTTTGGAGCCATTATTGGCTTAGGGTGCATCCTTTCTGAAGGTAGGAGCAATTTTCTTCATGTTTTCTCTGGTTTCTCAATGTGGCCTGCATTCTCATCACATCTGCAACACCCGTGTATGTTATGCACTTAAATATTGTAAAAAAAAAAAAAAAGTGTAACCATCAAGGCTAATTTACTGATAAAAAAAATATATGAAATAATAAAAAATAAAAAATATTAAAATGTAAATTGTAATTTGTAATTTATAAATAATCTATTGATTCATTACATTTATTATATTTGTAAAATGTTATAATTTAAAAAAAAAAAAAAGCTTTTTTTTTCATTAATCACTGGTCCGACCAAAAATGTTACATTTTAAGCAAGGCATTTTACATCTCTGTGGTTCTTAGCCCAAACACTAAAGAAAGAAAGCAAGAAAGAAAGAAAGCAAGAAAGCAAGAAGAAAGAAAGAGAGAAAGAAAGAAAAAAAGAAAGAAAGAAAAGAAAGAAAGAAAGAAAGAAAGAAAGAAAGAAAGGCAGAACTCAGTGCATCGTGTAAGATCCAGAGAGGATTTCCCCAGCACTGATCAGTGAAGCAAAGCACCTCGGTTCAGAGTTTGAGCAGAGATGAAGGATGTTGTTCAGTGCAGGCTGTAATAGTGACTAGTGTTAGGTTTATGATAATAAATCATACAACAGCTGATGACTTTGGGACATTAGTGTCATAAAAGGTCAGTTTATAATGACTTACTCTTCAAAGCTTCTGTAATCCTGGATCCCAACCAAAGTCTACAATACCTGGAGAACTGCATCAGTACCCATTTATCTTGGTTGATGCAGAGTCTCCCAAAAGTATTAATGTAAAATTATGCTTTTTGAAGCCATATAATGGTAGACGTCTACCAGCATGGGACTAACTGCTACCTCTGAAACTCAACATTGTCAAGCAACCAATCTATTACTGTCAATCTCCTAACTAGCGTTACATTTAAAAACAAGCAATGACAGTGGTTAACAATTTCTTTAAATATGAAGCTGGTAGGGAAGCTGTGATGTGGAGGTGAACAATGGCCCACTGGTATTATCCAAGGATCAGCAATCATAAAGCACTGATATCTCTTTCTGCAAGGGAGTATTTGTAACATCCTTTATAGAGTAACACGCAGGTTCCTCAGACTGTCCCATAATCTCTGGGACAATTCTGGCTTTAACTGCAGAATCACCCATGGATCATGGCCATGGTCTCAAGGTATTGAATCAGATTCAGTTTTAGAGTGCCACCTACAAACTTTTACACACATTCACCAAGGCAGTCTGTCTACAGTTGTGTATTTAGAGTGAACAGTATCCTCTGAGATCCGTCCTCTATCGACCCACACTGCAGATGTAAGATTGAACCAGAGCATCTGAACACATGCTCCTCAGTGTATGATGTCTCCAAGAAGTTTCATCCAGTTTCCCAGTCATAAAACTCAAGTGGAGAGATTATGATTGAGTATATCATTTTTTTAGAGAGGTAAAGCTCTAGTCTTCTGAGAGTGTCAGATGTGTTTTTCTACACTGTTTAGAGTAAGACATGTTAGTGAATAAGCTAGATGAAATGATTTTTTATTAAGTAAATAAATAAATATTTTATCAATTTAAACTAAGTTTTAGATATATTAAATATAATCATTAAATGTGTTATATTTAATAAAAGTTAAAATATTAACATTAATAAAATGTGGGGTAATATGTGCATGGAGTAAAGTGTCACAGTAAGCTGCAACTTCAAATGCGGCAGTTATTACCAATATTATTTATGCTTTAATTTAATATACAGTGGGTGCGGAAAGTATTCAGAAATTTCTGCTGCACTTAAGGTTCCTAAGAGCACAGTGGCCTCCATAATCCTTAAATGGAAGACGTTTGGGACGACCAGAACCCTTCCTAGAGCTGGCCGTCCGGCCAAACTGAGCTATCGGGGGAGAAGAGCCTTGGTGAGAGAGGTAAAGAAGCTCCAGAGATGCAGTCGGGAGGTGGGAGAAAGTTGTAGAAAGTCAACCATCATTGCAGCCCTCCACCAGTCGGGGCTTTATGGCAGAGTGGCCCGACGGAAGCCTCTCCTCAGTGCAAGACAAATGAAAGCCTGCATGGAGTTAGAAAAACACCTGAAGGATTCTCTGGTCAGATGAGACCAAGACAGAACGTTTTGGCCTGAATTCTAAGCGGTATGTGTGGAGAAAACCAGGCACTGCTCATCAGCTGTCCAATACAGTCCCAACAGTGAAGCATGGTGGTGGCAGCATCATGCTGTGGGGGTGTTTTTCAACTGCAGGGACAGGACGACTGGTTGCAATCGAGGGAAAGATGAATGCGGCCAAGTACAGGGACATCCTGAACTAAAATCTTCTCCAGAGTGCTCAGGACCTCAGACTGGGCCGAATGTTCACCTTCCAACAAGACAATGACCCTAAGCACACGGCTAAAATAATGAAGGAGTGGCTTCACAACAACTCCGTGACTGTTCTTGAATGGCCCAGCCAGAGCCCTGACTTAAACCCAATTGAGCATCTCTGGAGAGACCTGAAAATGGCTGTCCACCAACATTTACCATCCAACCTGACAGAACTGGAGAAGATCTGCAGGGAGGAATGGCAGAGGATCCCCAAATCCAGGTGTGAAAAACTTGTTGCATCTTTCCCAAAAAGACTCATGGCTGTATTAGATCAAAAGGGTGCTTCTACTAAATACTGAGCAAAGGGTCTGAATACTTACGACCATGTGAAATTTCAGTTTTTTAATAAATGTGCAAAAAAAGTCAACAATTCTAGTTAAATTTATTTATTTTTTTTTGTTATTGTTTTCACAAAAAAATGTAATAGTAAGCTCTGAAACCAAATAGAGCAATTATTCCAAAGATTTTTAATATTACAAATATAGTAATATCATACTTTAATTTAATATACTTTAATATCAGTATTAAGTATTGAAAATATGTCAGTGTAGTTCAATATTATCCTGGCTAGTCCAAAAAAAAAAAAAAAACACAGAAAAAAAAGATAAAAATTGTGCAGCAAAATAATATTGGATATTGGAAAGGCATTGTGCATCAGTAAAAAAAAAAAAAAGTTCTTCTAATTTATATGTTTCAACTTTATCTCATTTATTTGCCTATATGCAATTTAAGTAAAAGTGGCACAGGTTACCCCAACTCATGTAATATTTAGCGTAATCATTTTTATTCAAGGTCAAATGGAAAAACAAGTAATAAATGAAAAACCTAAAATAAATAAATAAATCAGCCGCCAATTTCAGTGTAACATCGCCACATTTTGATGTTTAATTTATTTGTTCTTTTTTTTCATTGCACAGTTGGAAATAGATGAGTTCTGAATGGCAAAGACTCTATCAGTCTTATTAGTCACAGCTGAAACTATTTCAGTTATAGCGAGACCACCTAGAGCGCACATCCCAAGGCTGACTTCCAACCAGCAGCCCAGCATTATTACAAACATACAGTTCTCTCTTTCCTTTCATTCTAGCGTCACATGCTGTGCACAAATCAACCAGTCTCAATCATGCTCAACCATTTTCTCACAATAAATGACTGTATGTGCATATTATTCAAGCTAATCAGTTGGCGTATGAAAAACTGACGTCATCAAAATTAAATGTGGCCGCTGTCGTTTTGTTCTCATTTTGATCTCTCACACTCAATGTGACAGAATAAAAAAAGATGAATTAACAAAAGACCCATGCATTATTTTCCAAAATGCAAATGAAAGAGAAAGTGTGAGCGATCTCTTGCAGTACATAGCAAAAAACGTTAGAAAAAATTATGCATCAATCCATCAGTTAAATCGCTAACTAGTCTTCTCTAGTATTCTCTGAAATACAAAATCTAAATGGTATGATCTTTGTTCTTTATTTATGTTTAAATAGTGCATATAAGTACATTAAAAGGTACATATTAGTAATTTAAAATTACATAATAGAACCTAAACTGCAGTAGCTTTTAACCACTTCAGCTGTTATTTTGATTTTTTGAGAATTAGGCATATGCAATATTGGACCCACCGGTGGGTCCCCAGAGTTGATGTGGTTAAAAAGGCCTTTGTTCACTCTTACAAAAAAAGGAACAAAAATGTAAAAATACAAAAGATACTATTGTACCTTTAGCACTATTTTTTATACCAACTAAATTTATTCAACTTTAAAGTTACCACACTATATAGCGATCACCATCACTGAGTGTGAAGTCACATGTCCTGACCGATGACTATGTCTTGTGTACATTTTTGGGCACATTGTCATTATCAGTGGGCCATCAGATTTTGGTCTGCGTGGACACTTTGTATGAGGCTAGATTAATCATTTATGATGATAATAATTTACACATTTGCTTTAGGGAGACAAGACTGTATTACAGCAGTGTGACACATAACAATTAATTTGACGTTTGTGTGTGTGGTACAGTACATCAGGAAAGAAAGAGAGCAAAGTTTGGTGACTCATTAGTTCTGAGATCACCTGCAAATATATTATTCAAAGAACGAGCATATCAGTCCAGATAGAGTACAACCTTAATGTGATCAAAGTTTCATGCCACCATACTTTCTCCAATTGATTAATGTATTTGTATTATGAATTTTTTAAATGTTATGTTTAAATATGCAAATGATGCATTATCTGATTAAATATGCTTACATTTGCATATATGTCCAGCACAGACATCTGATCATCAGATAAAGTCAAGTTCAAAATTCTTGTTGATATCAGACAAGAATTCAACATGTTTTTTATTGCTCCATAAATCAGAAAAACTCATTAACAGGTCAATAACAGGTTTTTAGGAAGAAAATGTGAAATATATATCAGGTGATTAATATATGATCCAACCTCTCTGTGAACACCTTCAAGATATACAGCAGAAAGTAATACAAATAAAACTGTAAAGTTTGGTTTATGTACATTTACATTTAGTCATTTTGCAGATGCTTTTATCCGAAGCGACTTGTAATTGCTACTGAAAAAGGAGATTTCTGGCTCAGTCTATGAGAGAGAGAGAAAAAATTTTTTTTTTTGAGAAAACTGCATTTAAAAAAGTATTGTAACCGGAATCTACAAATGCAAATAGATGAAGTGTAATAAACACTTAAACGTGTCTTTTGAATGTTTTCTTTCCACTTGTCTGAAAGAAGTTACGGCAGCAAAAGAGCCCAAAAGCATCTGAATATATATTTTTCTCCACTATATAGTAAAGAGACTGTGAAAAGATTCATAAAACAGAAAGCAAAAAGTACCCAGATTAACTGGTACTGCAGAGATTTCGAAATGCACAACAAAAGTACATTTTTCTTTCCTGAGACCACAAGAGAGGATTTGTGACACTGTAAGTCAAATGACAATATAAATATGATGAATATAGTATGTCTGGGTTACATTCAAGCTACACAAATAGATACCACAGTACATAGAACATGTTTTAATAGTAACTAATCATAAAGCACTCATACTTATTTCAAAAGTTGAAGCTGTGTGTATCTAGGTGAATGCAAAAGCACTTTATTTGGCCTTCCGAAAGTACATGCATTTAGGAATCTTTAAGATTACATACAACAGAACAGCAACACATTTTATGGACGACCGTTTTGGGAACCTAGGAGAGGAGGTCATTCTGACTTTGCTATGACAAGCTGGCACTTCTGAATCAGCTACTGGAAGTATGTTTTGTTATTAGTTTAAGTATTTTTGCTACTGAATGTTCAAATGCAGAGTATTGCGCATTGCGTTTGTGTGAGAGAAAGAGACGGTCACACAGTGGAGTCAGCTATCTTAACCATCCGTGGCTTGTGAACTGCAAACAAATAGGAGCTTCATCACTGTGTCTGTCATGCCACTCTGTTCCCCTTTCAGGATTGAACTGATGGTAAAACTAAGGACATTATTAACTGTCTTTACATTTGTTTTGAAAGATGAAGCTTGCAATTATGGAAAGGGGGAATAACATTTCCGATGAGTGTTTGCGGTGTTCGGCCAATCACAATGCACAGAGTCAGTTGGCCAATCAGAGCAGACTGCACTTGTCAGAAGACTACAGTAGGTACTTCATAGAAAACAACATATTTGAGAGAGACAGGGCATAGAGACTTACAATAATGTACAATATTTGAAAATTAATGTGTTTTTTGAACATTAAAGCATGTGAGCATATTCTGCTTCACATGCGCGTAATTTGCACGGGGGTTACGGGGGTCATGACCCCCCCCAAAAATCTGATGCAACTAATATAACCCCCCCCCCCCCCCCAATATCATCACATCATTCAGATTAAAATAAATATGAAATATTCAAAATTAATAATTTATTAACGTACATTATTAGGAATTTACCACCACCAGTTCAATTTGAGATTATTATTATTATTATTATTATTATTTTATTATTATTATTTTATTTATTATTTTTGTTCTTTTTGCATGGAGTTGGCAAAGTGACAAAATGAATCAAAGCACAACTAAGGTTAACGTCAGTCCACACTTGTATTTTCTGTTTCTGAATTTGATGTTATCAGAGGCTAAATGCAAACACATTTTTTATCTACTTTTGACTCTTATTTCATGCAAAGTGATAATATAATTGCACTTTCATTTTCTCTATTTGAAAGTTTTTAATGCTGTTTTTTGATCTTAAGTTTTTAAAATGTGATGTTAAAATAGATTTTAACAGTTAAACTTAATTATTAATTAATTAATTAAATTAATTAATTAAATTAATGCAAATTAGCATGTTACCTTTTACACAAGAAAATTATTCAATAAATAAATAAATTAATAAATATGCCGCGAGTTTAACCCCCCCAATGGTAGACCCAAAGTTACGCCCTTGCTGTTACACCAAATAATGATCTTTAAGAAAACATCATATGACCCCTTTAACTAACAGTAATACTCACTCTCTCGCCACAAGATGTAAATGATAACATTAACCCTCTGGAGTCGATTAACGCGGATACGAGTTAGGAGTAATTTTCTCCTGATAACCCAGAAAAGAACTTAAATTACACTTTCAGTTTTAATCGTACAGATAAGAGCAATACATCAATCGAATCTGTAAAGGGTCTACTTTTTTTTTGGATACAGACATAATAACAACAAAATTTTGTGCACTTATAAAATAAAGATAACAAACAAGGTGTGCTGTCTGCAGCCTTTGTCTGCGCTGATCTTCATTTACAAACACGTCAACAAGTCAAATGAACTGTAACTCTGTGAATACTCAACGAAGAGACATGAGAGAGATATCTATAGAAAGCTTGACATGTCTACTTTTAAACTAAACAAGTGCCGCCGAAAACAGATATTCTGTGATAAAGTAATCCATGTGAAAACAACGCGATGTCCGTTTTTCACGTCTCCCTTCATTATATCTAATGTGACCACGCCCCAGCGCTGAACGCGCTATTCAGATTCAAACTGAAGCGCACAGCTTATTATTTTAAATATAAAAAAAATTGCTTAGTAAACTTTTCTGTGTAAGGTTATATGCAATTTTACAACACTGTTGTCATGACAATGGAACGCCATTATTTCTAAACCCCTAATATAATTGTAAAAAAGTGATTTCATCAGCTTTACAGCACAAAACTTCCATTGAAAGTCTCTCACAGTAACCTTGATTTTAGCTTAGAAAATGAGAGAGAGACAGGGAATGAGACAGGTTTTTGTGGTTTTCAATTTTACGCCACAAATGCTGTCAATTGTTATATAGTATATTGTTATATATTGTTATATAGTATATTGTTATATATGGAATTACATTTAGTTCAATAATAATGAACATAACTTTATAAAACTGAATGTAACTTTTTCAGAAACTATCAAACATATGCCATTACAAAAACAGAAAAACACAATGAAAATGAAAAAAATTAACACAGTTGCACAAATGTAACAGGCTCTTCAAATATGCTTAATTTTTGTTAATGTTTTTCAAAGATTTGTTTTCGCTGATCGTGGATTCTGAATGCAGTATCTACTAATAAGAAAGCTATAAGGACTGTTAGAATTTGCTCCACCTTTGATCATGTGTAATTTTGTTTAGATTTTGGCCCTCTTTCCTTTAGTTCTATTTTATTCTTTATTGGTTTTTTTTTTTTTGTGGTTGATATTATGTGATGTATGTTTATACTTTTGTGTGTTTTTGTTATCTGCATTAATAAAAAAAAAAGAAAAAAAAGCTCTCGCGGTGATTTGTATGCAATACGTCGTGCCTTGTATTACTAAATATTTAAATAATATTTGACCTTCGATCATCTCAGTCTGTAAAGATGAGCTCTCAGGAGGAGATACGGAGCGGCATCGTCTTCCTCCTCCGCTTGTTCTCCATGGCAGCTTGAAGTAAGCTTGTGTTATTGAAGTAACCAATAACATCAATACAAGTCTTTAATGTTACAGTGTGCAACAGTTGTTACGGGTAATTATTGTCATTCAGTAACACAAGCTTACTTCAAGCTGCCTTGAAGGACAAGAGCTCATCTTTACAGACTGAGACGATCGGAGGTCAAATATTATTTACATAGTTAGTAATACAAATCACTGCGAGAGCTTTCCAATATGCGTGCCACTCTCTGTACTTCCCGGTCAGAGAGCACCTGTCCATCAAAAGCTCACTATCCAATCAGAGTAGATCACCATTAACCCCGCCCCCACGAGAAGTTTGTGTCAAAACTCCAAACGAAAAACTGCGAAGCAAAAGCGAAATCTGTGGCAATGCATTCAGAATCCACGATCAGCGAAAACAAATCTTTGAAAAACATTAACAAAAATTAAGCATATTTGAAGAGCCTGTTACATTTGTGCAACTGTGTTAATTTTTTTCATTTTCATTGTGTTTTTTTTCTTTTGTAATGGCATATTTTTGATAGTTTCTGAAAAAGTTACGTTCAGTTTTATAAAGTTTCGTTCATTTTTATTGAAGCAAATGTAATTCCATAGTATATATAAAATTATAGTATATGCAAAAATTATATAGCAAAAGAAACTAACCACATGCTGAACTCGTGGAATCCAGACAGATGTAATTTAGAAAGTACAATGCATACAAATGACACACAATATAATTATGGCAAAATATCAAGTATCACACTAATGAAATAAAGGAATTCAAATCGTTATGCTCATGAATACACTCGACATGAGGTTGATTGAAAGCACTTCATTTTCCATTTCCATTAGCGGCCTGATTGTGTTTCCATGTATCCATCTGATTGTCACAGTAAGACTAAGGCCAGTCTGTAGGTGTGTGTTTGTCTTGGAAGTCAGTTATGAGCTGATTACTGGACGAGTTTCAGTTCATTTGCTGTCTGACCTGTTTAAGAAGTTTTTGTTTTAGTTTTAGTTCAGTTTTTATTTATTTTGAGTGAGTCATTTTATAGATAATGTCCTGGCAGAAAATTTGCAGTATTTTTTCCAGTCTTCTAAATATTTTTTCTTACAGTGTATTTTATATGCACAAAAACTGGACTAGCTGTAAAAAAAAAAAAAAAATTAACTACCCTGCCAAAAATAAATAAATAACACAAACTAAGGTTTATTTTCTTTTTATTCACTGAGCACATCACAATGTATTCTGGGATTGTAATGCTGTCCAGATATGTAGCTCACTATGTTTTGGTACTTACAGGCCAAAGAGTTACATAGTTAGAGAGAGGGAGTCAGAAAGCTCACATAACAAAATAATTAAACTGAACCAAAAATCAGATTTATTCAAGCGTACCACCGCTCTGGAGACATCAAAGTGAAGCATCGCAGAACTGATACAATATGTATGATAAAAAGTACAAAGACTTGTACTTTAAGCAGTAAGGAGAAATAGGGCCGTTTCATGTGTTACTCACCATTACAGAACCCAAGCAAACAGCAGACAGGCCTGCTGCTCTCGTCACCATAGAGATCCAAGTGTATTTGCAAGTAAAGAGAAGGAAGAAGAGAGAAACGGCTGAGCCATAAAACACCACACACCTTTAAGACTACTTGCTTGCTTTCTCTCCTGCTCTTTATGTTTGACCTACAACCAAATTGGGAGGGGGCCTGGGTTGGGTGGAGACAGGAGGTTGGGATAGTTCGACATGTTACCATGGAAACAGAGGAAGAACCAAACACTGAGTAAGGAGAAGAGAAAAAATAGGAAAAAATGAAAAAAAAACTCAGATCTCTAAGGGAGAGAATGTCAGACTGCACACGCGCTACATCCACACCAACATGTAAGGCCATCACGCTCAGGAACACATACAGTCATTCTGAGTTAAAGAATAACTGATGTTTTTCCATGTGTGTAATCTGGACTGAGATGAGTAAACTGTATACATTTAACAACATTTAACGGCAATAGCCTTGAACTTAGCATTGGACATATCATTTTGTCCCTTTTTGGTTGATGCAAAACTGAGCATAAAACCATGCCCCTAATTATAATATAAAGGATAAAGCAATATGGATGGATGGACAGATGGATGGAATGAAAGAACAATTCATAGAATTACAAATGGATGGATGAATGGGTAGAATAAATACAAAGAAAGACAGATGGATTGATGGAAGGCTGGGTATTTAAACAAGAGAATGACAGACCACACTCACAAGGTGCTCTTGATTGCCAGTTGCCTATTTGGTGAGAACACTTTTAGCCTAAAAGCATGCATAAATTTGTAAGTTTTAAAGCTTGATGAAGAACATGATGCATACGCGATTAGATTTCAGAACAAAGTTAATGCGGTATTTGTCTAGAAATCCTAATTATATCTTCATGTACTGTGTTCTGTAAACCCAACTAATTTCAATAAGAATAAATAACAGTTCAAGGTTGCAAAGTTATGGATGAAAGAGTAACAGCACATTCGCTTCATTACAGGATTTAACAAGATATTGGCTGTTTAAAAGGTTTTTTTTTCCCCACCTTTGATTCAGTGGTTAATGTTATTCCAACCAAAACATTTTGTTAATACCCAAATTGCTGCTAAATCAACTTTATTTTTTCACTGAAGACAATACATACTGTGTTAAGTAACAGATAATCAGATGTTTAAAGGTGCAGTATGTAATTAAATTAAAGATTTGTTTCTCCCACCTCTTCCTCCTCAGACTCGATGCTCACGCGGGTTGCCAGATTGAGGATACATAACAGGAACAAGAACAACTGATGATAGAAGACAACGGACATAAGTTGATGAGCTGATTTATCTGCATTTTAATAATCCTCTAGTCTTTGATCTTTTTAGATGGATGTTTGGGTAGAATTTTCGATCTCTGGCCCAGTTTGTTTGCTAGTTTCCATGGGTGCAATACACTGTGTTTTCCGCTAACTGGCAACCCAGGGTGTTGAAATACTATTGGATAAATTGGCAGTAGGTGGTATCAACATTCTGACATGGAACGGCCATTTCAAAGTAGAATAACTGGCTGTAACATTGTTTTTCAGAAAAACAAGTATCATATGGAGTTTAGCATGCTAGCTTGTTTCCTAAATAGCTGCAAACATATTGTGGTATTTAGCAAAATCACATTTAGTCTGGAATGTTTAGGTCTGTAACAACTACTTTTCACAATCCAATCAAAAGTACATTTAAAATCAAATCCTACCCTACATTTTCCTAACTGAACATCTGTTTCAGACAGGCATGCCTCCCTATGATATCATCTTTCATAAACCAGTGACCTCTAGGGATAAAAAAAAAAAAAACGGACAGAGAGGGACAGATAAGAAAGGAGTGAGACCAGAAAAGAAGAATAAAAGGGGCCAAACAGTAACATGGTCTCTAGACATGAGAGGGAATTTACATTTTTTAATTTGTGACAGCATTTCATCAGAGCAGCCCTGTGCATTTTATTAAAGAATGAAACTCTTTTCTTACACTTCAAAGGCAAGACGATGCACACAAGGAAAATTACTTCTCAGTTATGAAAAAAAGTACAGTTTGTTGACTATAAAGATGTGAAAATATAAAAAAAACATTGCGCAGTGTTTCCCTCATTACATTATTACTGTTTTAGCATAATTAAATGTTAACATAAAATGTACAAATGTTTTGACTCAACTTTCCCCGCACGCTTGCAGTGTTGCCATTACCTGCAATAAATGACTGTTTCCATGTGTTACCAGGTTGCCATGGCAACCTAATATAAAGTATTTTCCAGATGCTGTCAAGAGCTTTCTCCCTTTTTTTTTGTCTTGACTTTTAAGTTTGCCAAGAAAGCCGAAGCGCTATCCTCTCATTATTATGAAACTTTGCTTTCAGCTACATTCAAAACAGGTCGTTCTCCTCATCAGCAAAGAGACACATCGTTTCCCTCCATCAGGTAAACAAATCTAAGGGAACTGTGAGCGTGGCGGGAGTGAAGGTGAAAATGAGAGTGTATACAGCCCAGTCTGAACGGTCATTAAGTATTAAGCTAGCGCTGAGCAGGCTTGTAGAGATCTATAAAAGATGCAAAAAGGAGAAGCAGCAGCACAGAGCTCATTACTCCAGCTGATCAGATTTCCCATTCTGGTTTGTTCATGATGCCACCAGGCTCACAGCAGGACAGCCCAACAAGATTTAGATAAGATGAAACCTGGGCGTGCATTCACCAAAGGATCACTCACATTCGGTTTTTTTTTTTTTTCTGTACTTTTTTTGCACTGGTTGGATCCTTCTGGATTTGGAATAAAACGCATGTTCTCCTCAACAGAACTGGGACACGATTGTGTATTTTCAGATCATCTGGCCTCTCATAAGTATACAAAGAAACAATCAAACAAGAGAATAAAAGAGAAATTTTGTTTGAGTCATCTCAAACAAAATCAAACATCATTTTATTAATCAGTATTTTTGTTTTGTTTTCCAGTCAAAATATCTAAACATCCTTGAAGCTACCTTTCCACAATCTCCGACATTTGAATACGATTGTGGCATTTCTCTCCCTAGTGGCAGTGGCGTAGAACTTTCAAACTAGTCTTGAAGCAGCCGTCACCCTTGGGCTTATTCACTGTTGTAAAATGAATGATTTTACTGAATATAATAAATGTATGAATATATCCACACAAAACAAATGACCTCCCAAATAAAAACACAGTAGGTTTTATGGGGCTAATCAACGTACATAATGATTTAATAATTATAAAATAATTATTTCTGCCATAATTATTCTAATGAGCCATTTTACAGAAATAGAGTTTATTAACATAACATTAAAATGGAAAAATATTGGTAATTCTGACCTAACGCTCATAGTTTTGATTAGAATACATCACATATGGTCAGGTGGTCACATACGGTTTTGCCGTAGACGGCCAAATATTTTTTTACGCATCCGAAGCTGAATTTTTTGTTGTTGTTTTTGAGAACAAAATGTATATTATAGATAAAATGCTACTGATAGAATGGTCAGTAGAAAAATGGAAAAATCTATGGAACAATAGAACGGATAAAGAATAGATCGCGAGATAGAGATAGAATGAAGGATGGATGGACAGACAGACAGACAGACAGATAGTCAGATGTCTTTACCCAAGTAAAGTTTGGTCTATATTTATGCACTTTCTGGAAAAGTCATATACCTAAAAGAGTTACTATAAGGTTTTTAACTAGTTCACAAATGCTTAATCAGTTCAAACAGGTCCCTGACAATGTGGGAAAAAAGTCTCAAACCAGGTTAAACTCCATTTGATAAAGCACCTAAATAAGCGTGTGGCTTGGAGCAACAATCAGTAGCTAGTTTAGCTAAACTGCTCATGAGTGACAAAGCTTGAAAGCATATAAAAAGATGCTACAACACATCAAGGTTATTGCAATATAGAAAACCCTATTCGTTTTTAATAATTTCTACTACACTACTGTTTATTTAGCTATAGAAAAGGGTGATGAGAGACAAGTAATTTCAGTGAGAGGGGAAATAGCTTGGCTGATAATAGCCACTATCACATTGAAACTCAGCAGCATTAGCTTAATGAAAGTACACAGTGGTACAGGGCTGTCCGTACCCATCTGAGAAACACATTTGGTGGCAACTCTCTTTTAATCTGTGTCACTGAACCCCTACAATCCATCCTATCCCACTGGACATGGCAGAGTGTAACTAGCCTATCAAATTAATTAGTGCACACACTGCATTAGCTAGCTGAGCAGTGCGCACCCAAGCATCCTCCTATTAAGCGGAACAGAGCTGCGGCTCTGACAAAGTAACACTGAAGGGTTTGCCAGCTTTGACTGGTGCTCGCGAGGGGTGAAGTTTAACAACAACACAGTAGGGCGAGGACAAAGTTAGCGCTTTGTAAACAACGGTTAGCATTCATTTAGCCACTGTTTGTCCATGAGAGATAAAAAGATGGAAAAGTAGCTCGATTATGATTCATTTCAGATGTATGCTAGGTTATTGCTCTATCACGACTTTCTGAAAGCAAAAAAGACCAGCCAAAAGATAGATCGAATGAACAGCCTTAGCTAAAGCTTCTGGCAGCTTTCACTGGAATAGGCTGCAAAGTGACATGCTGAGTAAAGAGCTGGATGGTTTGAATAAATGAAGTGAGGAAGAAGAGAGAGGAAATCTAATGGAAAGCAGAGGATGTGCTCTAGTTTGAATGAACATTAACCAGGTGAGATGACAAGCCTCTCCACTTTCAATTACCTACCCTAATAAGATAGATGAAGAGCTTTGTTTTGGTGCATAGAGAGGAAGATGAGAGACATCAAGGCGGGCAGAAATCTCAGGAGAAAACTTTCTGAATGTCATCGTCCATTACAGCTTGTTTACCACAAAACAAAAATTTGCTTGCAGTTTTTTTTTTGTGTGTGTGTATATTCTTAACAATATTAAGGTTCTTCAGTTGCCCTTGGATTAATTTGTTTTATCAGAAACACTATATATATATATATATATATATATATATATATATATATATATATGTCTACAGCTGGATGATGTACCATTTCTTTAAGCAATCAAAAATATCTAAAAAGTGAATAAAAAAATTAAAAGGGATTAAAAAAAAGGTAAAAAGGAAGAAATTTAAAAATAAAAATTAAATTAAACATTTATAATGTATATAACATGAAAAAATGAAGTTAAAAACAAGCAAAAATAATATTTAAAATATTTAAAAATATATATAAATGCAATACAATACAATAAAATAAAAAATAAAAAACAAGCAAACAAACTGCATTTGCTAATATTGAAGGAGGGACCTGAGCCTTATCAAGGGACCAAAACATCACAGAGATTTTTATATCGGCTCTTTTAAAATGGGCCACTAAGCAACAACCTCGTAATTACCCAGAACACCCTAGCAGCTATCATGTAACATACTAAAAACTACAAAAGAGTAAATAATCTTATATTTACAACTATGTAATAGCACAGAAATTATTGGTGACAGTCTCAGTGCAATGAACCTGTTAGAGGTGTTTGAGGGTTTAGTGGAGAGATGATGCCAATAAAACCACTTGGAAACAAATGTGTCACCTAACATTAAGCTAGAATAATGAACTCTATAGATGCAGGGATATTATAGTTAACTAAAAAAATATTTAAAAAATACTTTTAGGTTACTTGAAATAAAATAAACATAACTGAAATAAAATATTTAAAACTTCAAACTGCATCTTATGTCCACAAGTTGCAATATTTCTCATTTTCATTTAGTTTATATATAGAAAATAAAAACAAAAATACTAGAATGCTAAAATCTAAATGGAATGTAAAATATAAAAATATTAACAAAAACTATGATATTAAAATATTACTATATAGAGGAGCATATTGCTTACATTTTAAATATAATATTAAATATGGGCATTTTATTTGCATTAATTTTTTCTTAACCTGACATTGTATTGATGCTTGAATAAATCTAATTCTGTCATATGAATTCTCAAAAGTGAACTAATATAAACAATCATCTCTCAATAACAGTTTAAAGAAAAAAATAAAATAAATAAACAAACAACAAACTTTGTTCTCTAGCACTATCAGTGGAAAAGGGGTAAAAAAGAGATTTGGCATCTACTGATCTTACATCTTGAAATCGAGCTAGCCAAATGAAAAAGCATTAAGTGTTCCCTCCACTTCTTCCTGAGCACATGTCATGTGGCAAATATTTGAGCATCTATGCAGCCAAACAGACAGAAGTCTTGTCTCTGAACACAAGCAGCACCAAGACAGAGTTTGGGCCTTTTCTGTCTCTCAATCTGCCCTGCAGGCAACAACACAGACACATGGAGCAAGAATGAGGACAGAGAGAGAGACAGAGAAACCTACCAGACAAACAGAGTGAAATGAGATTTAATGGAGGAGGAGCATAATGTCTACAGAGACAGAGAGATAGACAGATGAAGGAAAGAGAGGGCAACCAATCAATGAGAAAGTGGTACTTGAAGGATTTCTTTTTCCCTAGAAAGAGAGACAATGCTGGTAAGAAAAACCAAGGCCATTTTCACACTCCAAAGGAGCGATATTTGACTGTGTTAAATGACATTATGTAAACATTTTTAATAATTTCAATATCTAATATTACTGTTATTATTTTACATTATTATGATTTTACATTTTACAATAATAAAAATAATAATTATCATTATTGTTTAAATTAAATAAAATAATAAGGGGGCCAGCGATGATTCCGGCAACAGTGCCCCGAGCAGCCTCAATTTCATCCATTCACACCACATACTCATAACAGCGCAGGAGAGCAGGCCTGCTGGAAATGACTGCTGAATGGAAGGCACTGAGATCAATAAACAACACTAGATGCTCTACAATGGCTTTATCTGTTGAGTCTCAGATAAAAGAGAAATCTGAAGATAAGGAGACCTGATGTGCTCTATATGCTTGAAAAAATAACAACCAAGTTATTCGCTTTTTCACTCGAATAGCACTTTGTATAAGGATTGTGTAAGTGCTGTAAGTCTAAGGATTTACCTCACATGGATGTTTTCCACAATAAAGCCTGGTATTTAAATCCTTTTCATTTTCATAATGTGTTGCATTCAGAAGTTATTTTGTTCTTTACAGCTTTTAAGAGGGAGAGGATATATTATTTACAGGAGGCAATATTCTAAAAATTAGAAAGGGGAGAATGTGCTGACAACAGGAAGCAGATACGTTAAAATTGGAGAAATACTTTTTTTGGTTAAAGATATTACTTAGTAAACCTTAGATTTCCTGCAGTTAGCTGCAAGGTAAGAAAATAAGTTCTTAATATGTACAAAACCAGAAACAAAGAATTTGTCCTTGAGCAGCTAAAAGTTCTCACAGACAATTGACAATATAAAAGAAACATGTTACCTGATCAAAGCTCTCAGTCTTTGTGTAGCATTCTGACATACAGTGAAGTGACATTTTCAGCAGGTTTCAAAAGAACCCACATTAACTCTTGTAATGAAGCAAAACCCACACTCTCATTCAAAAGCAACTCATTATGTCCTATTTTTAAAAAACACTTGGATAATGGGAAGAGCCACTAACATTACGTACTAATTTAGCATAAAAATGTTTAGGTAACAGAAAACAAATTTAAAGCAGGAGTGTCAAAGTAATTTTAGGTTAGTTCAGCTAATATTGTTCTAAACATCACTTTATGCAAGTGGTTTTCTTAATTTTGGTCTACTTATGCTCCTCTACAGCTAATAAAGTACAGAATAATGTTTTTGCTGCAATACTGGGGTAAAACAGCATTTTATAATTTGCTAAAGAAATCCCTGAGACATTGAGATTACATTTACCTACAGAATTGGTATTTAATCAAACAACAGTATTGACAAGAAAACTACAGCTTAAAAAAACATCTAGGACTAATCATTATTATAAATTTAGGATTTAAAAAACAACAACAGTACTGCTCATTTGTCAATCTGCTTTAAAGGATCTCTCATAAAAACAACATCAGAAAAATGCTACATTAGTAAAGGCAGTTAAACACTGAAATGGCCATATGTATCAATTATGGGTTATGTTATATGGCTCATAAAGTCTACTGGACTAGTTAACCTCACAAATGGGACCTTTTAATTACTGACAGTGGATGGTCAAATAGAAACACTCCATTACACAAGGATATTAGAGCTTCCTGTGCCCAAGCCGACAGAAGAGGAAGTCAAGTAACTGTTGAACAGTTGTAGATGTAAGATATATTGAAAGACAATTAACGATTTAATTGTCTAAGAGCTAAGAATGCAGCATATGTGTGTATAGTAATCCTGCATGAATTAATGTTACACGTCATAACACCATGTTGAATGTGTGAACTGGCCATTTTCTGCGCTAGTACATGCAATCAATAACCTACAAATAGCACAACCCTATCAACACCCCAGCAACAGGCCATCAAGTCCCGAACAACTACCCAGCAACACCCAAACTACTCTCCATTAACACCCCATCAACACCCCAACAACTACCCAGTAACGCCTCAAACAACACTCCTTCAACACCCCATCAGCACCCCAACAACTACCCAGCAACACCCCAACAACTCTCCATCAACACCCCATCGACACCCCAACAACTACCCATCAACACCCCAACAACTCTCCATCAACACCCCATCGACACCCCATCAACACCCCACCAACTCTCCAGCAACACCCCAGTAACAGCCTATTAACAGCCCATCAACAACCCAACAACTACACAGCAACACACCAGGCAACACCCCAGCAACACCCAATCAACACCTGAGCAACACCCCATCAACACCTGAGCAACACCCCAGCAACAGTCTATCAACAACTCAAAAACACCCCAGCAACACCCCAGTAACAGCCTATCAACAGCCCATCAACACCCCAACAACTACCCAGCAACACCCCAACAACTCTTGTTGAGTGTCCAAGGCCTCGTACACACTGCAAATATGGTCGTCACTTCTTATGTAAGCACTTAATCTTGCTCTATAGACACACTCCTGGTCTCTGTGTTCCTTGGTCTCTTCTTGGGTTCGGGTGGAGCATCTGGTAGCTGCTCCGTGGAGGAGGGGGTAATGTCACGCTGTCTGGTCTCTGTTTCACTGAGTGTCCACTAGTGGTCTCACTTCCCCATAGGCACCTCACCGTAGGCACTACAATTCCCACAAAGCCTTGTACCTTCATCACAGTAAGTGCACTGCTGTTAATTGCACTCAGGTGTCTTCAATTGTTAGTCATTATCCTCCCCATATTAACCAGTCCTTTTCTGTTTGTCTGTATGGAGTCCTTTCTTTCCGTCACCCAGTTTCCTCGGCTTCCAAGTTCATCGTCTTCCGAGTTCCTGTTTCCGTTCCTGTTCCTTTCCTGTTTATTTGTTTGGATGGATTTTTGGTTTAGACCCCTGCTTGTTGATTTCTCTTTGGATTACCCATTAAAACCCTACTGTGATTGGATCAATCGTCTCCTGCGTTTCACTGGGTCTCCGATCGTAACAGTGTGTGTGTGTGTGTGTGTGTCTATATGTACATATATAGTATGCTAAGCAAAAAATATGTTAATAAATAAAGAGATTTCAATAATTAATTTTACAGTGTAACGTCAACAGGCACACATATACACACTTACTTCAAACTCACACATTTCCACACAGTTCTACAAGCATTGGTGTTTCTCATACTACATCACATAGGCTAACATTTCAGTGTTTGTGAGACAACATCCGCCTTGCAGCAATAAACAGACTCATATCATAACCATAATCGACTTTTATGGACCATGGTTTGTGAGAAGACAAGATTCTCCTGGGACCTTGCATATTTTCATCATGTAAGAGAATAAATGATGTACTCTCTAAGTTATGCAGATATTCGCATCTTTAGTCTAGCTATACATGACTCAATGATACTACCTATGGGCATTTCTCTTCTCATCCACAAAAAGCATGTAGATCCAAATACACACTTCACAATACAGTAAATGCATTGTTTTTTTTTTTTATCCTAAAGATCAATTTCCCCTCCAATCCCAGAGTTTTTTACCCCTAAAATATTGAACAGGTACTCAAAAACAATGAATTCATGACAGATGCAAAGTGAAGACCATTACTGTTTAATGTATTTAATTACTTTTATAGATCACTTATGTTAGTAAATATATTCTTGTGTCAAAAAGACTATTTATTTTTCTACAGGCATTATAAATGTAAATGTGGCTGTCATGTTAATGTATTCATCTAGTTGATGTCAGAAAGTAAAAAAAAGCCTATGTGTGGAGCTTTGTTTCAGCAAATGCTCTTTATGAACTGGATAAGGAGTTCTGAGTTTTGAAGCATCCAACTTTTATTATTTCAAAAGTTCAAGGAAAATTGAATCTCTGTGATATTACCCCTTTAAAGGATTGGGTATTAAATTCCATACACACACAGCATGCAAGAAACCTGTAATTGCACTACACAACATTAAGACACACACCAAAACTGCAGTAACTTCAAAAATAAGCCTAATTTTCAAAAGCCACAGAATGATTTTACACAAAAGGGGAGCTTAATACAATCCTCATTAAAATCTCAGACTGGGAGTTTAACCCACATTGAAGCTCCCCTGGAGAACAGGTTCTTGGCATTTACAATTAACATTCATTTTGTGTTGTAAAGTATAATGTGATTTTGGTGGAAGAGCAAGCGAGAGAGCAAGAGACAGACAAAGGCAGATATGCATATATTATCCTCTACAGAAATCATAATAAAATCATAGAGAAACAGTGACAAAGAGAGAGAGAGAGAGAGAGAGAGAGAGAGAGAGAGAGAGAGATTAGGACTGACTGTGTAATGTAGCCTATATTAGAATGCAGTTATATGCCCCTACATTTTAAATATGAGGGCAAGAAATGTCCCTGTATAGGTTTGTCTTACATTTATTTCATATGATATATTTAGCAATATCACACAAGCAAGAATCAGTTTTTCTGCATTACTACAGATGTGATATTAATTTTTTTATGCAATAGGTTAAATAAACTAAGTTATTATTGTGTTAAAATTTAGACACAATATTGCCAATATTATCTGTTTTGCTCAATTTAAAAAATGAAAATTTCTGAGCAATACACAGCAGTGTTTGTTACTGAAAGAATCCACGATTTTTAACAAACTAAGTGAGCCATTAATTCAGTGACCCATTCATAAAGATTTGCAAGCAAGTCACTAGATTAGATTCTAAATGAATCACCTGTTTGAACAAATCGGTTAAATGATTGACTGAATGACTCACTCATTAAGACTCACTCATTAGATTTATATTAAGAATATCATTTCATCTAAAAAAAACAACAATAAATCCATACTTACATATTCACTTTTTGACCCATTGATATGAATTTAGTAGCATTATTTATGCAATGTTGAATCAAAATAATTAATTAATCAGCACATCATGTCATTAAATATTTAAATGTAATTATTGACATTATGTGCCAGTTAATTAATCTAATGAATTGCTCTCTCTCTCTCTCTCTCTCTCTCTCTCTATATATATATATATATATATATAAAACATGTTAGATTTATTTAATGATTTAATATAAAACACTTTTACATTTTATTTTTAAAAAATTACCATTTAAAATTTAAAATAATGTATTATATTAAATATAAAATATATTTAATTATAGAATTTAAATATTTACTTATTTTATATAAAATCATTAAAAAACTTTGCAAATTGTGACTTGTAAAAACACTACATCCTGCTGTAGTATTATGATTAGTATACTTGTATGGAATTTATGTTTTGTCTGGTAAAAGACTAGTCACCAAAGTAGTTAAACCCTGTTAACAGCTTGTCTGGTACCCAAAACAGTTTTCTATCAGCCAAGAAGTTGACTGTAGAGTAGAGCAGAGGCAGGAGACGAAGTAATGATGCTAAAAAATTAGCAGAGATTATTGAATAAACTTAGTACGCATAGCCTATATTCATGTGAGCCTGTAAGTATACTTCATACACAACTCTATCCAGCCCCTGCAGTTCTCATCTGCTCTAAAAATCAAACACACTCATTAAAAACATGTTTGCGTTGACAATGTGCAACATAATTACAGCTGAGAGATTAACACCAAGCACAGAGTAATATCCCTGCCCATCATGCATGCATTGCTATTAGTGTTCTGAAATCTCCAAGAGGAGTTATGCCAATAATATCAGTGCAGCGATCTACAACTACAACCATCATCACAGTAAACATCAGTCCTGACCAGGGGCGGATCTAGAAAAATATTGATGGGGTGGCGAGAAGGGGGCAGGAATTTTTGAGGGGTGGCAACATATGGCAGACATATATATACTGAAATTTAGTCACAGTTATCAGTTTGATTATAAATAGTATGTGTACACACTACAAAAGGCACAGGCTGCCATTTACAATTTCATGCAATCAATGTCTTGCATTTGAAACAGTTCATAAAAGAACTAAGTGACCATACAATGTGATCTCACCTAATAGGAGATAGAAGTGTGACAGAAGTAAGGGGCATTATCACAGGAAAGACATTAAGGTTAAGATTAGGTGATGAGTGGCATATGTGTGAGAGCGGAAGCAAACTGTTTTTGACTGTGACTGTATACAAAATAAGAAACATAAAAATAAAAACACTGCTTCATATTCAGCAGGATTTACACCAGGGGTTCTTAACCTTTTTGATGTCGGGGCCCAAATTTTACAGTACAAAGTGGCCCAGGGCCCAATCAAATATTAGCACTGTATTGGTTTATTGATCTCAGCCTTGGTTTGATTTGTATTCAATAACTAAATGAAATCCACTTGCAGTTTAACAGTTTATTATTCATGTGTATATAAACCTGCACATACAACAAGATGTCAAACACACAGCAATTCAAGGAACAAATCAATCTGCATCAAGAAAAAAATTAAAAGGCTCAAGTCAGCCATATAAACACAAAATCAGTAAGATTTGACAGATTTTACTTACAAAAAAATAAAATTTATATAAAATAAACAAAATAAAAAAAATAAAATATTTTGCTGAAATAAATAAATAATATTTTTCAAATTAAATAAGTTGTAAATGTAAATTGAAAAAGTGCAAATGAAAAATATAGGAAGACTGACGGACCGCTCCTGGAACGCACTGACAGACCTCAGCCGCATGCAGTGTGAATGCTGGAATCCTTTAACACTGGTGCGTAAAAAAATATGCAACGCATACGCACTTCAGACAGAGTATGTGTGAAACAGCCGTAATTCAGCGCGTGCAGCACAGCAAAAATAGACTCGGTACAGGCGGATCAGAAGCACAGCGGTAGGATTCGCGAGACCACGTGATTTGCCTGTCCAACACTACAGCCTATGGTCCAACATTGTTTTTCTTGATTTCTGTGTGATCTAACATGGCTAAATGTTAATGTTTTGTCCGGTTTAATTATGTTTATTCCAGTCATGCAACTCATGCAGTTAAACTCCACACCACATCCTTTTTTTAATTGTCCTTGTAAAAAGGATCTGTGGTGTCATAAAATAATGTGAGGTTTTTCAACTTTAAGGATGAACCTCTTGTCATCTATTTCTGGCCTCCTAGCATGAATATAGTAATGTGAAATACGATTGGGAGTCTGCACAGGGTGTTTATTTTGAAATGCACATGATTTTTTCACCTCTATTTTGTATTTGCTGTGCGGTTTGGACGCGGGGTGCGTCAGAAATAGACTAGGTGCCTATCTTTAGCGAAGCGGTGCGGAGAGCTACTTCTGGGACGCTTTTGAAAAGTGCCGCAGAACGTCTGGTGTAAACACAAGCATAGACTAGAGTGACCGCGAACAGTGTCTTCTTCTGCTTATTAGCGTTTGTTAAACAACTGAGGCATTACTGCCACTAGTGGTGGGATGGTGTATTGTAACTGTCTCATGGATAACAGTGGTCATTCTGGTGTCTTCAATTGATAACTTGTTTGGTCCCGCGGCTCTCGCGGCCCACAGGTGAAAAACGTATAGTTTTTTGCGGCCAAGCGTGGGCCGCGGCCCTATGGTTAAGAATAGGTGATTTACATCATTTACACCAGTGTAACATTTTAAACTTTGTTTCTCACTAATGCATACAGTATGCATCGACATGTAATTGAGAGCATTCTGAAAGATTAAGTGTTATCAGCATGTCAATTTATTATAAGAAACACAAGACTTTAACAGCCAATGACATTTACAGCTGGGGGAACTCAACTGATTTTCTACTGTTTAGTGTTAATCACCATCTAACTCAACCAGTCAAGAGCTACATTTAGCATGATGTTATATGAATATGGCCCCTGAAGCATAGGTTTTATTAGCTGACAATAATAATCAATAAATAAACATTATAGGCACAAATACAAATGTACTTTTAGAAATTGTTTTTGAAAAATATGGTGTTATTGTTTTGGCAAGTCGAAATTAAAACATCTGTGAAAACTTGTGTGATATTCCTTTAAAAGAACGTTTTAGTAAATCTTTTTTTTTAAAGGTGCCATGTGCAAAAATTGAGCTAAAAATATTTTAAAAATTACCTACACACATCAAAAGTATGAGAAGAAATAAGGGCGATGATGTCATTAAAAAAATTTAAAGTTATAGTGCTGCAGAGATATCAACCTTAATTAGCAGTAGCATTACTAGCCCCGGCCCGACAGGTGTTGTAATACCAGTTTCGGCCATGGGAGGCAGTATGCGGGCAACATAACCACTAGCCAACCTGCAATACACGAATAACTCGCACGGCTTGTGGGCGTAATCTAACCTGATGTCAATCAAGCGAAAGGATGGTTGAAGCCCTTGGCAAGAGACCACCACCCGCTACAGGGAAACAACCGCGCTCAGAAACACAAATCAAATCCGATAAGAAAAGGAGCCGAACCAGAGTAAACATCGGCACTGCTTTCAATCGCTGGAGACAACGGATGGACCTGAAAGAAATGAGGTTCGACACCGAACTTGCAACATTTCTTTTGGATTTGTAAGTTAGATGCTGTTAGTATTTCGCTAGAAGTTTGTTTTATATGTTTGTGTATTTTTTTTCGGGAAGTTATAACATAGAAATGTATCGAAGGCTGTTCTATAAACGTGCTAATGTTAGCGATGGCTAACCGTAGCTGCGTTTGATAATTAGCTAGCTATAACTTACCCATATTTTTATATCATAAGTAACCTGCTCTGTCTAGTCTGTTGGTCTCCGTGTCCTCTTTGCTTCGTGGTTTTTCTGTATGTGAGAAAATTGATGTGTTGCGTGAAAGCGTGTGAAAAGAGTCAATTGCGTGTGTCTCACAGTGAATGCTTGAGAGTTGGCAGCTCTGGTCTGATATTGACAGAATGCTGTCTGTCTGTCATATTACATTGAGTCTGTATATACAACTCAATGTAATATGAACAAAACGAATATGAACATATTCACTGGTAAAGGTGAAGGGGAGTAGCTTGAAGATGTCATGTTTCAAAATCACTTGACATCACCCAACGTTCCTCTGGAGGCAAAACGTCATCTTATAACAGCGGTTTTCAATTCCAGTCCTCGCGCCCCACTGCTCTGCATATTTTGCACGTTTCTCTTTGTTAACACACCTGATTCCGATAATCAGCTCGTTAGAAATGAACTCCGTGCATGAACTGTTTTTCAAATGTTCATTGCTCCCTACTCTCTGAGCAGGGGAAATCTGTTGAAGTTTACCTCACATCGAAACATTCATTCACTGATTTGTGCTGTGCAGCGTCTTTAAACATGGACAACTGTGACATCATATACGTCTGTAAATCAATACAATTTAAATTCACGTCTTGCACACTTCAATGCACTTTGATTGGAACATATAGCTACGTTCGCTTCGAACTGGAATCATGGCTGAATATCCTGTGATGTCCTCTTCGCAGGGCACTTATGTTCGAATAGAACAAATGTCTGAAGCGCTAAGAGAAACGTTCAAAATGTGCAGAGCAGTGGGGCGCGAGGTCTGCAATTGAGAACCGCTGTCTTATAGGCTTCAGCTATGCTCTAGTGTTGTTGTGAAGGTAGGGGCAGAGCATAGAGACTATGCTGTTTCTCGTTTGTTACTCTAGAGTAGACCAATTTACTTTATTGAGGCATACTGCCCCCATCTGGTATGGAATGTGGAGTATGACTTGTTTTGCCAGATATGACAGATGGCACCTTTAAGTATATTTTACTGTGCAATTTCTTACATAATTTCTTTGAGTTAGACCAAACTTTTATTTTGGTGGGTTGTAGACATTTGTGGTGGTGGGTTGTAGACAGCGTTTCTGTGTTTTTTAATATACTTTTATTATTATTAGCTATTAGGCCTACTTGAATTATATCATAATCTACTGTGCAATAGTACTATATTTCTGTTGAAATTTCTTGAAGTTATACCGAAATTTTATTTTGACAGGTTGTCGTAAAGACATTGCAGTTTATGTCTGTGTACGATACGAATGAATGACGATAGTTTTATCAAATGAAATGGTGAAATCCTCTCATAGCACGCTGGCGTGCACATGTGAAGCCTACATAATGTGTCAATATAGTGAAGAGCTATATTACGCGTGCTTCAGTGTGTGTGTAGTAGTAGAGCACACGTACCCCAGAGACGTTTACAACAACAATTGCAGTCTCTTTGAACTTTAATACTCACAGACACTAGTCCATATCAATGTTTGATTAAATGTACAGCTCTACTTTTGATTTATTCATTCAAAAATGGCGAATTCCGCGACGTTCTGCTTTATACAGCAAGTTCCATTTGTGACTGAATTCTGCGATTCAATCCCCGTCGCTTTGCAAGCGCAGACGGGGTGAATTTATGAATGAAAGTGTGAAATTTTCGAAGTGGGTAACGTATCACGTAGTAGACTACACCACTGTAACATTAGTTAGCGAAATAACGTTCTTCAATCTGATATTTATCATCTCAAAGTCAACATTACAACTATGCTAGCACTGTGCTTTCATTATAGCTTAATTTCTTGATAGACAGATAATCAATTTTTACCTCTTTCCTCCGGTGTCTCATCGCGACTCCTGGTTCTCTCGCTTCGCACGCACTAATAAAGTTTTCCAAACAAATGTAAAATATAGTCTATTGCCGCTCTGTCGTCTTCTCGTGCTGCTGCATTCACTGCAGTCGGACATTGGAGATTCGCGCTCGTAAATTTTCAAATTGCCCATAACTTTTAATTCGTCGCTGCCAACTGGGGTGGCAGCTGGGGTGGCAAGGCTTTCTTTAAGGGTGGCATTTGCCACCCCATGCCACCCCGGTAGATCTGCCCCTGGTCCTGACACTTTGACCAATTGTTTTTCTAGCTGCATATACACATACCTCCCACAGTGGAGAGAGCTATAAGCATGAAATAGCTTTCTAAACAACAGAATGCAGATGGGTTTTGGTGTTGTGCTGTTCTTCACGGTTCACAGTGTTGGAGCTGAACAGTGGTTGAGCTGTGACCTGTAGATGAAAAGAGCCTTTGCTCCATACAAACACATTAGCATGTACAGGGACAACATTTGCCCATGCTGGATTCACACTATTATGCATCGATTTCCATCAAAATCAACAGCAAAAGAGACTAGAATAAAGGTTGTTTAAAACCTATTCTCATTCCGTTTAGCTCTTGAAGTCTGGTATAAAATATGCTATGCTAATGTTATTTCAGCATTCAAAAATGTATGGGATTTTTCTTCTCATTGTATGGTGTGCCAGGTAAAAACCAATAAAAATCAATAAATCTGATTGCTTAGAAATAGTACACCTTGCCCAAAGGTCTGCAACCTCAATTCTTTCCAAAACAAAAAACATAAAACAAATGGTATAAGATTCTAAAAGACCTAACTATAAATCAAGGGTTTTTATACCAAAACCCCCTCAAATTTTAAACAAACAGATATATAATCGTATGCATACAGCAGATATATAATTTTATGTATACAGATCCATTTTTACTTTGTGAGAAAATAGTGTGAAAAGAAAATATGTTATTATTAACTTAAGCTTTTGTATTGTTACTGTACTGAAGCCAGTGTAAGTATTAAAATATTACCTGGAAAATATTTAATATTTTGTATTAAGTTGACAGTATCTGCATCTTTTTCTACCCACTATTGATGTTATATGAATAAACCCCATAATAAAATTTTCAGTTAAGTTATATGAGTAACATTTAAATAAGCATAAAAGGTTAAAGATAAAACAAGTTTTTTTTTGTTTTGTTTTTTTACTGTTAAAAATGTGTCAATACAATAAGCAATTCATTTTAAAATAAACCCCCCCAAAAAACATTTAACCAGTCTTTAAAAAATGAGACTGCAAAAATTAAACCATATAACATCACTATATTCTGTAAGTATTTGAAATATAATTACATTATATTTAAAGTAAACAGGTTAACTTAGACATGCATACAAATACACTTTTGATTTTTTTCAGTCAAATATCATACAGACCGCTTCAAAACACTGATAAAACTGTAGTGTCCCATTTACCTTTTGATTGTCTTGATTTGATTTGTGTTGAGATTCCCAGCGCACATCAGGAACTAAAAGACAGAAAGAGGCTGATTGGAAAGATAGCCAAAGGTCTTCCCACATTCTTTTGCACAAAGCAAATATTAAATTTCAACCAAAACGCTCAATGACCAAGAAAACAATGAACTATTTAGTCCGAGACTCACTTTAGACTGTTTAGCATTTCGGTATTGAACACATATCACAGTGAAACCAACGTTACATAACAGAAGATGACAAATACAGAACTGACACACTGTCGGCCAGATCTTTAGCATGAGAAATGCATTTAGCCTCAACCTCTAATTATAAAAGCAAACAAACATGTGGTTGTTCAGGACACATTTATAGGAAGCTGCATTAACCCTCATTCAGACAGATGATTCGTGAGTGTTTGGAAATGGCTATGATTGTCCTACATTAACGCTGACAGATAGTACTAATGAAGCCAGCACCACAGGCTGTGAGTGAGTGTGTGTGAGTGTGTTTGAGATGGAAACAGAGAGAGTGAGAGAGGTAATAAGCCTTAAATACGATTTAGCAGGATGTGTCTCATAAAGATGACACATGCCTACATGCCTCCACTGCAAATAAAATCAAACCTAAGGCAGACACTGAGAAGACTGACATGATGACCCCATGATAAACACTAAAATAACTAGTGCTGCTTGCTTAGTCAATAGCATCGATGATACTGCCTTATTATTATTATTGCTCATACTGAGTGTTAGGGATTTGAACCATTCAAATTTCATTCATTTCATCACTTCATCATGTTGCTTGTTGAGGAAAGGTGTGTTATTACTTCAGATATACCCAGTTTGCCTTGCAAAAAAAAAAGAAAAAAAAGAATCAATTTCGCAACTATTTAGTAATGCCCTAACAACCAACTAATGTATAGTATTCATTAGAGTTCGGCTTTGTAAACAGCTACTGATTAGTGCATGTTTTCTGCCACGCTGAGTTATAACTCTAATGTAGGTTATGGGAGTTCAAAGCCAGCATGCAACTTTTCCCAATTCAGTTTCCCCTCTTTCTCCTGATCTGCTAAAATCTGCTAAAAGTCTGCTAAAATAGAATAATGCCAATGTGTGATAAATAATGGCAAAAAAGAAATAAAAATACAATGTTGTTGGAAAAGCTAAATTTTTTTGCCTAAAAAGAGCTACACAATCATGGGGAAGACTGCTGATCTGACAGTTGTCCAGAAGACAATCATTGACACCCTTCACAAGGAGGGCAAGCCACAAACATTCAATGCCAAAGAAGCTGGCTGTTCACAGAGTGCTGTATCCAAGCATGTTAACAGAAAGTTGAGTGGAAGGAAAAAGTGTGGAAGAAAAAAAATGCACAATCAACCGAGAGAACCGCAGCCTTAATAGGATTGTCTAGCAAAATTTATTCAAGAATCTGAGTGAACTTCACAAGTAATGGACTGAGGCTGGGGTCAAGGCATAGATACGCGTCAAGGAATTTGGCTACAGCTGTTGTATTCCTCTTGTTAAGTCACTCCTGAACTACAGACAACGTCAGAGGCGTTTTACCTGGGCTAAGGAGAAGAAGAAATGGATTGTTGCCCAGTGGTCAAAAGTCCTCTTTTCAGATGGTAGCAAGTTTTGTATTTCATTTGGAAACCAGGGTCGTAGAGTCTGGATGAAGGCTGGAGAAGCTCAAAGCCCAAAGTTGAAAAGTCAAAGTTGCTTGAAGTCCAGTGTTAAATTTCCACAGTCTGTGATGATTTGGGGTACAATGTCATCTGCTGGTGTTGGTCCATTGTATTTTTTGAAAACCAAACTCACTGCATCCGTTTACCAACAAATTTTGGAGCACTTCATGCTTCCTTTTATTGACAGCTTTTTGAAGATGCTGATTTCATTTTACAGCAGGATTTGGCACCTGTCCACACTGCCAAAAGCACCAAAAGTTGGTTAAATGACCATGGTGTTGGTGTGCTTGACTGGCCAACAAACTCACCAGACCTGAACCCCAGAGAGAATCTATGGGGTATTGTCAAGAGGAAAATGAGAAACAAGAGACCAAAAAATGCAGATGAGCTGAAGGCCACTGTCAAATAAACCTGGGCTTCCATACTACTTCAGCAGTGCCACAAACTGATCACCTCTATGCCACACCGAATTGAGGCAGTAATTAAAGCCAAAGGAACCCCAACCAAGTATTGAGTACATGTACAGTAAATTAACATACTTTCCAGAAGGCCAACAATTCACTTAAAATGTTTTTTTTTTTTTTTTTTTATAGGTCTTATGAAGTATTCTGATTTGTTGAGCTAGTGAATTTGTGTTTTTTTTTTTGTTAAATTTGAGCCAGAATCATCACAGTTAAAAGAACCAAAGACTTAAACTACGTACTTCGGTCTGTTTGTATTGAATTTATTTACTACACAAGTTCCACAATTTGAGTTGAATTATTGAACTAAATGAACTTTTCCATGACATTGTAATTTATTGAGATGCACCTGTACGTCATTCGCTCTACTGCTTTATGTGAAAAAGTAAAAGCTCACCATGGAAAACAGTTAGATGACCAGAGTGTGTTTGACACTGAAGATGAAAGCGTGTATCTAATGAGTGCGCACACATGAGACAAGCACGGAAAGAATGTGAACGGTATGCATTTCCATGGGAAACTTTTTACCCTGTGTGCAGTTGTCATTTACTTATTAACAAACAGCAAACAGTCCTTGAGTTTACTCTGACAGTGAATGACAAGAACAGTTTGAGTCAACAAAAGAACGTAGGACAGAAAAAAGAATAGATCTAGATCAATCAGACCCTAAGTCTTCCTAAGTCTTCAGAAAACTTCATGAAAAAAAAGCCAGATTCTTGAGTAACGGGACAAAAATGAAAAAAATAAATAAATAAAGCATTAAGCTGTTCAACATTTTCCGAGGTCTACATGCAGCCTCCTGCTGCTTCTGTTTTCTCATAAAATGTGTATTTTCCCTAGTTTGTCAATTAATTTGTGCCAACAACACCAGAAAAAAATTCGGATTCTCTCATTTTTAAATTTCTCATTATTATTCCAAGTTGTAATAGAAATGGCACTATATTTCAGACAAACAAACAATAAATAAACAAATAAATTCATAACAGGAGAAATATGAAAATAAGACCTTCAGGATGCACCTCTGAGAAATTAAAAACAGCATATTTTTTATAATATTTGTATCACCATCTGTCAGAACAAAGTGGTATTGTTTTTTGCATGTTAAAGTTCATATTTAGCATTATAAATAGAATTCCTATTAAATGTTATATTTGCTGTAGTGATAATGTCAGTTTTGATATAGAGAAAATCAAAGGTTAACACTTTACAATAAGGTCTCATTAGTTCAAGAATTGGTTACATGAAACAATCAATATTTTTTTACAGCATTTAACAGATTTGTTAATCTAAATTAATTAAAAAAAAAACTGAGGGTCTTGCACACTTTTTCACTCCACATGTGACACGATGGCAACTAACCTAAATTCTTCCAAGTGTAAAAATCTGGTACTAGCGATGAATTTTCTCCATATCCAAAAAAGGCAATTTTAGTTAATAAAAAACACACTTGTTCATGTTTGTTCATGTTAGTGCATTAACTAATGTTAACAGTTCCAACTTTACTTCAAAATTAAATGATGAAGTTACATTAAGATGAATAAATGCTGTATTGTTCATTGTTATTTCATGCGGTTAACTAATGTTAATGAATGACAGCTTTTCTAAAGTGTTAACAAAACTGAAATGTTGCTTCTTGTGATCATCTCTGATTAATATCAAAGTGGCAATTTTGGCAATTTTGTGAAACATTTGACAGCAGGTACAAGGCTTTGTTTGGTTTCATGTCTCATGAATCTGTGCAATATTTCACCTTCTCAATCTATTTATTGAGGAGCTCTATAGGAGTGTGTGTGCTCCATTGTGCTCAGATCTTGTGTTGTGTAGTGGTGTTATTTGTGGGCAGGGTGAGAGCTATCTCACTGTGACATTTAAACCCGGCAGTGCAGTGAGTTCTGCACTCACTTTAATTGAAACAGATGGAGAATCTGAGACACAGCCGAAGGGCACGGGCTCTGGGTCTACACACACACACACACACACACTGCTAAACATATACTGCATTTAACTGCTAAGACAACCATCACTATTACTATTGCTCAGACTTGATCCATAGCATCAAGTATTAAACTTTGGCACATAACTTGTCTCCTGCAATGTTTGTGTTTAAGATACTGTATGAACAGTATATCAAATTGCTCAGCTTGTTTCACCATTACTTTTTCCATTTAAATCCGGTGGACATGAAAAAAATATTAAGATTACAAGCATTATAAAACTGCATATTACAGTCTCTTTTAAAATTGCAGCATTTCATTGTCCAGATAAATCATACACAACAATCACTACCACATTTGATCTTCATTGGAAAACAAACCCAATCTGGATGCTCCAAAAACCACATGACAAAAGCACTGGAGTGCAATAAAAACAGACTTAAAAACATATCTGATAACAGTCATCCTCTTGAATGAAACAACATTTCATGCTTTCACACTTTACCTTGAATATGATACAGAATAATCCAGAACTTTTGTCTTTTTCTGTCACGAAAGGTTATAGCTCAGGAGCATAAAGTTCAGGCATAACTCGACTCCATCCGCTAACTGACTCCAGTGACCATCCAAGAGAGGCAAAGAAAAGGAGAGAGGGATGAAGGAGGTGGAGAAGGAGGTGAGCTATTCACCTGTGGCTCAACGATTAGACGCCGATCAGCCACTGAATTAAAACCCATTGAGAAAGAGTGGTGAAGCTGGTCCCAGGTCAGTGAGCTCACATTGCCCTCCTGTATGCAGCTGATAGCAGGCAGGGTAAGAGGATCTGTATTTAGTCTGGGATGAAAACAATACCTGCTCGCTCAGGCTACACCGTTCACTGGGGGTGGTTTATAGGTTGCGGCAGTGTTTTTCTTTGGTGGTGGGGCAGTCAGTGAAATAGACCTGTCAACACATTGCTGTTATGTGAAGATAGGCTTCCTTTTTGACCATAGCTGAGCACAAACACACACACACACACACACACACACATAAGCAGAGATCTTTGCAGTAGCTGCCAGTATACAAGGTGAAATACAGACGCATAGTTTTCAGTTGAGTCACTTATCGGTTAATATATCTACTGTACTGCATTTGTGCTGACAAATGCGTGCAAGTGTTGAATGAGAACAATGTGTCCTAAACTAGAATTCTCTGGAAGAACGGTAACGTACACCTTCATTCATTATACATTTTTACTTCCAGTCCTTCTTTGTATCAATGTCTCTATCTGGGAGTGTTCGGAGTGACACACTACTCATGCAATTGCTGCAGTATGCGTTATGTATACTATGAACATGTTCAAGGAATACTGTATGAATATTTTTATACAGACTTGGTTAATAACCTTATTATATTTATATTATATTTTTTCCCCTTCATCATGTCAGACGCATGAAGTGAGCTGTGATGCATCCAAACTAGATTACATCCATTAAATATGGCAGAGAAGACCATCCAAAAAGTGCAGAAGATGCGGTGCATCCTACAGATGACAAGAACCTTGTACTTGAAGCTATTTCAGAATCTTTATTTACCCCAACCGTTATAAATAAAGAATTTATTACTATCATTTTTTTTAAGGAAATTAATACTATTATTCAGCAAGTATGCATTAAATTGATCAAGAGTGACAGTTTATAATATTACAAAATATTTGTATTTCAAATAAATTCTGCACTTTCTATTCATCAAAAAATCTTGAAAAAAGCACTACAGTTTCAAGAAAAATATTAAGCAGCACAACTGTTTTCAACATTGATAATAAGAAGAAATGATTCTTGAGCAAATCAGAATATTAGAATGATTTCTGAAGGATCATGTGACACACAAGGAGTAACGATGCTGAAAATTCAGATTGGCAACACAGGAATAAATTACATTTTAAAATATATACAAATAGAAAACGGTTTAAAATTGTAATGCTATTTCACAGTTACCTGCTTTTACTTGTTTTTACAGTATTTTTAATTTAAAGAAATGTAGCCTTGGTGAGAATAAGATACTTTTTTCCCAAAACAAAAACCAATTTTACCAACCCTAAACCTTTGAACAATAGTGCATATATTTTATTATATGTTTATAATAAATATTTGACTGTTTTTCCAACCATAAGAATAAAGAGCTGTATCAATGTAAAAAATAAATCATATTTCAATATTTTTGAAAAATTGTGTGAAACAGCGGATTGTCATAAAAGCTGAATATTAATCAAATAAGAATGTCAAAGTATTTGATTTTCATTTTACCACGTGTATAGATTTGAGCTCACAGCTGAGATGATGCACAGCTTTGATGCTTCTAGTTGAAACACATGAGAGATGATAACTGGACAACCCTCACTAAATTAAACATGCCTGTGACATTTTAGCAGGCATGCTTCAAATGTTTATCAATGCATGCCATTCACTATTTAACAGACTTTTTTTTTTTTTTTTTTTAAGAGTATGCAGCATGCTAATATCCCATATCAAATATAACCCTAGCTCAGTATCTGTCTCTCTCACAATAAGACATTAATAAAGTTAAAGAAGAGAAAGCCATCCCAGCTTTGACAAGACATCACACACACATACACCCATTCTTCCTGCTGCATTTATGGTTGCAAAATTAGCTGCTAATCAATGTCCGAGTGTCTGCTGGACAGTAATTTTACAGCATGCAGAACTTCATCGACTATCATAACTCTGAAATGAGATGCATAAAACTTTAACAGGAAGTGAAACTCTAGATGCATATTAGGTCACAATGACAACAGAGGAGAGGCAATGTCTTTGTGGTATAAATATTGCCACTTAAACCTGTTTAATATTATAATATAAACAAGCACAAACTGTTTAGTGCACCCACACATACACACAAAAGTTTCTAATATACAGTATATGCAGTAAACTTGTATTTTACCACCTTTGAGGAATAAAGTTAATATCTATAGCGAGACACATTTAACAAACCTATTTAAACTGATGTTAAAACAAAGAAATATAAATTCTGTTTTTGTTTTATTTAATACTTTCTTTATCTGTTCATATCTTTGCTGTGTTTAAATGTGCTATATAAATAAAATGAACTTACTATTAATTTAAACATATTTACAATTTGTGTTATAACTTGTATAAACACCTTTGCTTGAGGAATGAAACCAGACATCCATGAGAAACTGTATTCATGCTTTATGATTTATGTCAGTGAAATTGTCAATACTTATTACACTTGAATGGACAGAAATTCGAAGCACACAGTCTAGATCCATTTGCCACTTATATTTCGATGTTATCTGTAAGCTGTAACAAAGGCACTTTGTTTTGCACTTGTCTGTTATTATCATTCATTTCAGATTTAGCCACTCAAAAACATAATGGAAGCAGACACTTCCTGTCTAAGCGGGCAGTTCATAATCATAATAAATAATAGGTCTGGTCTATGTATGCTGCCTGCAAGTCATCCTGGGAGATTCTTAGGGTTTAAAGTTTGAAAATCAATCAAGAGATTGTTGTCAGAATAAACTAAATAGAACAAGTTTTCAGAATGTACAGTAATGAACAAGAATTAATATTTCTTGTGAAGGAATACAGGAATACCTTTAGCATTAATTGTGCAGGAAAATTACTGAGCTGTCAAAGTTAATGATGGAAAATGTAGTCTGGTCACCTTTTAACCTGGGTCAATTTACAGCTATCCTTCATCAATAATTAAAACATTTCTAAAGTCAAAATGCACAGTTATTTTAAATATTAACATTTATTATGATCAATACAATTAATATGATCAATAACATAGAGCTCAAATAAATTTACCGGTAAGTTTCTGGTGAAGAAATGACTGTAAAATACCTGCTGAAGACCTCCTGTGGTTTGCTCAGACTGATATTTCCCCCTAAGGACAGAATGTTTATCTACTTCTGAAACATGCTGCAAGTGTGAATGAAGTACCATGGAGAGGGAGATAATCTTATAATAAACACCATTTATCGTACAGAGAATTTCACACACATTCACATTTCATGATCCCTTTGGGCACACAGTACACCACAGTGTGTGCAACAATATGTAATGCCCACTCAATGAAACATTAACCCTTTCATTTCAAACACAATCCTTCATGCAGTATATCCTTCCAAAGAAAGCGGAAAGATTACCACATTCATATACCATGGTATTACACAGTTTGCCAAGGTACTTAAAAATACCATTTCCAAAAATGTATGGGTACTAGTGCTTGCAAAATAGATGGTATCACATAGTAATACTACTGTAGTAATTGAATGCACAATGGCATTAATATCCAGAAACACCATATACGCCCAAAAACATAGTTTAGAACACCATTTATAATTTTCCACAGTATTACATATTACCCTGTGTGGAAAAATAAGTGCATTTTAGCCTAGTTTTTTAAAAATAGTTTTTATTATGTATATATTATGTATTTATTGTACTAAAGAATATACTTAAATGCATGTATGTAAAACATAAACTGTATATAATGTTTTCAGACATGAACTGCAATTAAATTAATGTAATTAAATTTATATTAAATGCAATTTGCTGGACTTTAGAGTGCATTTATTGACCCACATAAGTACATGTAATATTTTAATTACTTCTTTTTAGTTTGAAATATGGTTAAAGTGTATACTGACAATGTACTGTCATTTAAAATAATTTATGGTAACTATTGTTTCAAATACATATACTTGTAAGATTTGAAGTACACTACAAGCACACATTCAATACAGTTAAGCTTGCTTTTTTTCAAAAGCAACAATGATATTTAAAGTCAGAAAACTATGATAAACTCATGTTTTTAACCCTACCATAATATTTCCATAGCAGTTTATTCTGTTTTTTTTTTCAGTGGTAACAGTAATAAGAGAATGATGGCATTAAGTAGCATGGTGGTATTGTCTGACACCATCCCAGAGCCAACGTATTGTCTTTGTAGTTCTTTTGTAAGGTTAGACACAAACACACCCTGATCCTCACAACACATCTGTTCTGAGACTCTCTAAAAAGCTCATTTACAAGTAGAGCAGAAAAAAGTTGACATGTCTTTGGTTCTGTTTCCTGTCTGAGACTCTGTGACAGTCGGAGCACGGCTAGTGAACATCTGAGGAACTTTCACACTCTTATAATCACAGACACAATCCAATCATTTCTTGTCAAGGTGTTTGTTTCCCCTTCTGAGTTCCTTAGAGAAGCACATTTTATTCCTCTGTTCATGAATCCATGGGCATTAGAGAATACACATTTCCCTCACACCCCACGGCGTGTGTGTGTGTGTATGTTTTGTTTTACTATTCCACAGCACACTAACCTTTAGAACAGAAAACTGACAGCGCTATTCTAACAATCACAATTGTTACAATGAGAAAGTCACTTGCCGCTATGCTAACGTTTACAGAAATGCTTGAACCTTTCATATTGACTCGTGAAGATAGAGTGAATGAGAAATTAAGTGAAAAGGGTGAAATGTTGAACAGCAAGGAGAATGGGGCAAAGGGAACAAAGGGAACAAGGGGGCGATTGTTGTTATCGAGTTGGACAGGTAGAAATTGAATCAGCATTGCTACCAGTACTAGAGTAATTGATTCTCAGATGAGGCCACTTTAGGATACAGTGAGAAAGAGAAAATGAAAGTTGGGGATTCTCGAATAAGATAGATTAACAAAGAATTATTTTTTGAATAAGTTACTGCAATAATTTGTCAAATACAGATAAGATGCAGGTAGATAAAATAAAAAGTGTATATATACACATCATATATATATATATATACATATACATATATACACACTCACACTCACACACACACACACACACACACACACACACACAGGGGTTGTATTGGGTTAGGCTTATGCTGGTAACACATCAGTGGACTTTCCTCATATTTTCAACAATATAGGCTATATTTTTTCACACTTTCCTCCTCCTAACTAATTCAAGCAATGGTGCAGCACAGGTTTTTTTATATATGAATGTATTTCTGAAGGGAACTTTATTCAGAAAAGTTTTGATGGCATTTTCATTTTAACTGATAAAGTACTGTTTATGAGCACAGAAAATCAATTTGAATATTCAATAAGCCGATCTGATGGATGCGAAAAACCACGAATAATTCAAATAATAATTTATACTTCTAACTCATCCCTTTTCTTAAAAAATGGTTTAAAGTTTGAAATGTGAGGTTTATCATTTTATCATTTATTTTATTTTTAAATCTGTATCTCAACTATAAGTCATGTTTTTAGTCATTTTACAGTTTAATTTTACCATAGACATTAACCTACCCTGCTCATATGGTATTCATTTTAATTTTAAATTCATTTTTGCAGGTCTTAAAGGAACACTCTGACTTTTTGGGACTTTAGCTTATTCAGAGTATCCCCCAGAGTTAGATAAGTCCATACATACCTTTTTCATTTCTGTGCGTTCTGTAAGTGTTATTTGACGCCCCCACAGCTAGCCTAGCTTAGCACAAAGATTTGATGTAAATGGATAATGGTAGCATAGTAATCCCAATAAGTGACAAAATAATGCAAACATTTTCCTATTTACATGTTGTGATCTGTATAGTCACAGCGTGTACAAATAACAAGGCTATGTGAGACAGAGACCATTTTTAATCGTATAAATACTGGGAACTATATTCTCACTAGGTGTAGGAGCACAGCTAACGTTACTTGGGCGGAGTGGCTACTTGGGCGGAGTGATTAGCGCAGCACCCGAGACGCGCCGTGGTGAGGAGCAGAGAGTTCGCTCAGAGTTGGAGTAATAGAGTCAGCAATTACTAGATAGTAAATTTATGGTTTACAATCATGGGTGTTCGCTGTATTGTAAAGAGCTGCGACAATAAACAGGGGAGACCAGGTATTACTATGATGTTTCATAGAATTCCAACCAAAAACGCTGACCTGATGAATCGATGGCTACTTGTTCTGGGTATAGATCCAAACACACCTGTAAACACCATCACGAAGTATTTCGTTTGCTCTGAACATTTTACTGTAGACGACTATTTTGAAAAAAATGCAAGTTGCCACACGGACCATGAAACGTGTGCTAAAGGATACAGCCATCCCATCGATAATAAAGACAGGACAAATTGGATCAACTGTTGCTGTGGTAAGTGTTCCGTTATGTTTTGAGATGACTAACATTAGCCATACTGTAACAGTGCCATGTTCGGCATCTTGTCTTACAGCTTCCAAAGTTTGTAACTCCTCGTCTGTGTATTCTGCCTCAAAACTATATGGTTCTGGATCTTGGTCAAAGTAAAATTCCTGACAATTGAGTCTGACAATTCCTCAAAGTCAGCCATGATCACGAGTCACGTCTAGCTAGTTAGTCACATTTGTTTTGTTTACGGAACTATCAACAGGGTGTCTCGTGTGCTGCGCTAATCACTCCCCCCAAGTAGCCACTCCGCCCAAGTAACGTTAGCTGTGCTCCTACGCCTAGTGAGAATATAGTTCCCAGTATTTATACGATTAAAAATGGTCTGTGTCTCATATAGCCTTGTTATATGTACACGCTGTGACTATACAGATCACAACATGTAAATAGGAAAATGTTTGCATTATTTTGTCATTTATTGGGATTACTATGCTACCATTATCCATTTACATCCAGTCTTTGTGCTAAGCTAGGCTAGCTGTGGGGGCGTCAAATAACACTTACAGAACGCACAGAAATGAAAAAGGTATGTATGGACTTATCTAACTCTGGGGGATACTGTGAATAAGCTAATGTCCCAAAAAGTCGGAGTGTTCCTTTAAACAGTCTTCATAATATTAGAAGTACCAGTGGGTGTGTGTGTGTGTGTGTGTGTGTGTGTGTGTGTGTGTGTGTGTGTGTGCACGCGCGTTTGTGTTTACTGCTTCAGCCGTCTCTCTGGACTATAGAGGATGAGCAGCGAGATATCCCTGTGTTCTGCTCTGCTGCTCTTAATGAGCTTAGTACTTTTGCTGAAATCTCTCTCTCTCCATTTCTCCTTTTTCACAAACACATTCACACAGGATGAGAGTCAAACACAGAAATGAGCAATAGGAGGAGAGCAGCATATGTTCATTAAAAATTTTTTTAATAAGAAGCCACATCTATTCCTTTCCATAACTTCCTGTCTCCGGTGTCAGCTTCCATTCACAGTGAAGGGACTGGAGTGCCGACATCCTCCCTGGTTTCATACTTTCGTTCTACTAACGTATTGCAGTACAGTGCTTGTAAAATAGAGTTCAGATTAAGACCGGACATTTTAGATACTAGATTTTACAAAACTGATTGTAAACTGCTCTGGATGAATAAATGTAAATACAACAGCTACATAAAGTATGGATAATACAACCTAGAAACTTTGAAATGCTGCAAGTTCAAACAAAAATGACACATCCGCGTCCCTCAGATGCAGTCAATAAAAGTCAATCAACCAATCAAGAACATCTCACAGCCAATTAGATTCTGAGAAGAGGAGGAAAAGCTATAATCTCTGGTTTTATAATTCTGTACAGCTGCTTGGAGAATATAGGTGAAGGCCGATGTGATATCACATCAGTAATCCAACACAGATCTGATGTATTAGCTCAAGGAGGGTGAAGATCAAGATATGCTCTCTATCTCTCTCTCTTTCACACACACAGGTAAAAGCACTATGAATAATGAAGGGAGACGTGGAGAAAAAAACACATCCTTGAAAGAATAAAGACCTGCTCTCCTCCTCTGTCCTGCCAGTGTCAAACTAATGAGACTATGGTCATAAAAAGATGAGTAGACAAATGTAAACAAAAATAACAATAATATATAAATAAATTTAAGAATCAAAGGAAAGAAAATAAGAAGAGAGCAAGGGTGAAAAACAAAACCATGACACCTCTGACTACAAGTGCAGCTTTGCCTCGGGATGATAAAGCTCCGGAAATACTTGTTTCCATTAATATGGAAATGGAAGAAAGCGAGGGTTTACTGCGATCAGACGAGCAGAATGGCAAACAGTTAAAGATAATAGATGGTGTCCTTCAAGATAACAGATGCTGGCAGAGTTATTTACAGGAAGGGCAACTTTGACTTATTAATAATATTCAACTCCAGTGGACCTGTTGACCTCAAGTTGTCCATCCACTCGGATTGTGTCTGTGTGAGCATGTATGGTGTTGTTTGGTCTCGTTCTTCTAGAGTCTTGTTAACTTCTACACAATGTTTTATGGTAATGTGCTCAATGTAATGAAGATTTTAATGTTTTTAATTAAAATCCATTATCTTTGATCTAGCTTTCATACCGCCGTGTTCCTGAAGTAACGGTGCATCAGTATGTAAATTTATTGTGTTGATATTTTCCAACTTAAATGAATTAGTTTAAAATTATACATCCAAATGAGATAAAAATGAACAACCATAATGGTGCAAAAGTGCAATGTTAAATTTTGTAAATATAAAATAATTATTTTAACCTGTGTCCTATGTAAAAGTACCCTAATATATATATATACAGTACAGACCAAAAGTTTGGACACACCTTCTCATTCAAAGAGTTTTCTTTATTTTCATGACTATGAAAATTGTAGAGTCACACTGAAGGCATCAAGGGCTATTTGAGCAAGAAGGAGAGTGATGGGGTGCTGCACCAGATGACCTGGCCTCCACAGTCACCGGACCTGAACCCAATCGAGATGGTTTAGGGGTGAGCTGGACCGCAGACAGAAGGCAAAAGGGCCAACAAGTGCTAAGCATCTCTCGGGGAACTCCTTCAAGACTGTTGGAAGACCATTTCAGGTGACTACCTCTTGAAGCTCATCAAGAGAATGCCAAGAGTGTGCAAAGCAGTAATCAAAGCAAAAGGTGGCTACTTTGAATAACCTAGAATATGACATATTTTCAGTTGTTTCACACTTTTTTGTTATGTATATAATTCGATATATAATTCCACATGTGTTAATTCATAGTTTTGATTCCTTCAGTGTGAATCTACAATTTTCATAGTCATGAAAATAAAGAAAACTCTTTGAATGAGAAGGTGTGTCCAAACTTTTGGTCTGTACTGTATATGTATAAACTGTTATTATATAAAATTATTATGGGTGGAAATGCAAATAATAATTATATTTCTTATTACTACTTTAACCTGTGTCCCATGTTGTAGTAAATAAAATAAAATAAAATAGAATAAAAGGTAAAATGCAGATAATAGTTAATTAAATTTAGTATAATCAATTTTAAAATCTAAAAAAAGAATACATTTTAAAGTAAATTTATTTAAACAAAAAAGCATATTTTTAATAAAATAATTTTAAAAATAAAAAAAATGGATTTAAGTAGAAAAAAATAATCAATACTTATGTTTTAATGCAATTATTAACTAAAATGATATTTGGTTGTAATTATTTTTACCTGTGTCCACTTTCATGCTAAATCAAAATGATAGCACTAGATTGCCACGGGTGGCTGTTCATAAATAGGTGCATAATCTGTGTGTTGCACTGGTTTAAACTAAGTGGTATTGTCACCCGCAAGTGACAAGTAACACTTACAATAACAGTCATTTCAGCAGCCTCTCAGTGTTTAGACACAGTCCATTTTTGTGAATGAAAGTGTGTTTGTGTGCGTTTAGATGCACTCAGATGAAAAGGATTGAAGTCAAAATCCGGTCCACTAGACTACTGTAACAATCCAAAACAAAGGTCAAAGGTGAGACATCCCATTTTGATGTTCGCATCAAATAAAATGTACAAAAGTGATTTCATATACATTTAAAAAAAATAATAATAACTGCAAGTAAAGTGTCTACTTAAATGTTTCAAATAACTTTTGTGAAAATAAAATGTCAAAATATGGGAGAAATAATGTTCTATTGTTAGTCAGCGTGACAGATATATTTATGTGAAAATGAAACAACATACTTTTGATCTGTACTTATTAAAATATATAAAAGAATAATTGATCATAATAAATTTTAGTATATTTTAAATATTCTCTTACCAACAAATGGGTAAAACAGTGGTTTGAAAGATAGTGACAAAAAATTGGCCAATATTTAAATATATAATTTTTATATATAATTTTTTCTTTCTGTAAATAATGGTTAAAATATACTTTTTGATGAAATTCTAATTATATGACCAGCACCTGTATGACAGTTATTATTTTTTGCTCAAGAAAAAAATACACAAATAAACAGGACACATTATAATGTTCATAAAATATTCCGAGCTGCAATAGGTCTTTAAAATGAATCGAAAGACATTGTATACACATACACATCCACAATAAATGCATCAAAGCTTCTATTTTGTTGCACATTATAACTACAACATAGACCTGTGTTTGTGTGTGACTGATTCAAATTGCTGTTTAACAGGTTTTCACTATAACATATCCTACATTTGAATTATTCTTAGCTCACATGTGTGTGCATCCTCTACAATGTTTTTTAATGACAATAATAAGAGAAACCCTGCCAACTCAAGTAGGAAAATGTCATGTTGACACTGTTCAAGAAAGTTGTGGATTACCCTCCAAAAGTCCCCAAGTGTGTGTGGCTTAAAGCCATGGCTTATGGTTTAAAAGATCTACTGAAAGAGTACAGAGTTTGTTGTGGGATACAGCTAATGCCATTTCATACTTCTTTATTCGGCTTGCTAATAGCCTCTCTGTGGGTCTGTCAGACTTTGAAGGGGGGAGGGGGCGAGTTCATCTCTCCTGTTCACTCATCTCTAACTTGACCCTACATTTTTACATTTTCTGAAGGGAAATATAGGGTCTGTGCAAAACTCACAGTCAGTGTGCTAGGGTGTTGCTGTGCCATTGCTAGGGGGTGGTTGATAGGTGGTTACTTACTGGCAGAAGAGAGTTTAAGGGCCCTATTATACACCCGGTGCAATGCGGTGCTATGTGCAGTGCAAGCATTTTTGCTACTTTCAGGCTGACGCAGTTCTCATTTTCCCATCCTGCCCCGTGTTGTTTAAATAGCAAATTCATTTGTGCCCATTTTTGCGCTCATGGGCGAGCTGGTCTGAAAACAAGGTATGCTCAGGCGCATTGCTTGCGCTTTTCTATTTTAAGGAACTGAAAATTGGTATGCCGACCATTTTCCCAACATTAAACTAGCAAAAGTGGATTCAGACATGCCATGAGTGCACCTGCACCGTGTGCTTTAGACCATGTGCTAAGATCGTTAAAATAGGGCCCAGTGTCTTAATAAGTCTATTGGATTTATAGTACAAAATGAATAGTACATCGCTCCGTAAAAAGACAAAGTATGAAGGTATGTGTTCATGTCAGCAGCACAAACCGGAAAGCTAACTCTTTGTAATACTTTGTTCAAATCACTAACATTCAATATAAACAATAGTAAAATCACTCTCTTGCTTGCTAGCAAACACCACAAAGAAAGTTGTCATCCCTGAAATAAACAAATAATCTGGTATTTCATAACCATAAACTGAAATAAAATGATACAAAGAAAACACAAAATCACTTAAAACTAAGAAAAAATATATATAATAATAATAATAATAATAATTCAAAATATTAAATGACATATGTCATTGACCCAGGAGCACCATGAAAGCACCACAACACTGTTAATAAATTAAAGTACAAAGATGACAAAACCATATACAGTATTGCCAGTACAGTTTAAGAGAAAAGAGCTTTTGTAAAGTCTATGAGGGCCAGGAAAGCTTGTGGTGATTGATAGTGTTGGTGGTTTGAGGGCAGATTACCCTCTGCATATTACGGCCAGCTGATTAATGAGAACATTTTCTTCTTAATTCTAGTCAGAAGACATTCACGATACCCTCTGCAGGGATCCAGAGATTTCTAACCGTTCTTTGACACTGACTGTTTAATAAACATGATAGAAGTGGCAAATGAGAGCTGAATCCCATTCAGAAAGTTAATGAAGCTGTCTATACAGGCAGATGTTGCGCTTAATTTGGGTGATAGCTGATGTTGGACATGAGGTAACATCTGGAGGCCGGACACAGTTTGGGATTGTGTAGTCTTTCCAATTTGTCCCCCAGGAAGGAGGTGAGGGGGTCAAAGGAGTCAAACTGCCCAGCGTTCAGTCATTGTCAGGCTTGTCCGTTTGCTTCAGACAGAGTGAAGGAGGTCTGCAAATCAACATTAAACGGAGAGTTCCGGTCCTTGATTCTGATTGGTTAAAATTTGCAATTTTTGTTTGACTTTGTGCTGCATGATTTGGAGACAAAAAAATAATTGTGACATCACTAGAATTTTAGTCTATGTCACCTTTATTTATATAGCGCTTTAAACAAAATACATTGCGTCAAAGCAACTGAACAACATTCATTAGGAAAACAGTGTCAATAATGCAAAAATGATAGTTAAAGGCAGTTCATCATTGGATTCAGTTATGTCATCTCTGTTCAGTTAAATAGTGTCTGTGCATTTATTTGCAATCAAGTCAACGATATCGCTGTAGATGAAGTGTCCCCAACTAAGCAAGCCAGAGGCGACAGCGGCAAGGAACCGAAACTCCATCGGTGACAGAATGGAGAAAAAAACCTTGGGAGAAACCAGGCTCAGTTGGGGGGCCAGTTCTCCTCTGACCAGACAAAACCAGTAGTTCAATTCCAGGCTGCAGCAAAGTCAGATTGTGCAGAAGAATCATCTGTTTCCTGTGGTCTTGTCCTGGTGCTCCTCTGAGACAAGGTCTTTACAGGGGATCTGTATCTGGGGCTCTAGTTGTCCTGGTCTCCGCTGTCTTTCAGGGATGTAGAGGTCCTTTCTAGGTGCTGATCCACCATCTGGTCTGGATACGTACTGGATCCGGGTGACTGCAGTAACCCTCTGATCTGGACACAGACTGGATCTGGTGGCCACGGTGACCTCGGAACAAGAGAGAAACAGACAAATATTAGCGTAGATGCCATTCTTCTAATGATGTAGCAAGTACATAGGTTGTTATGGGAAGTGTTTGCGGTTCCGGTTTACCTAATTAATGCAGCCTAAAAATCCTTTAACGGATTTGGATAATAAAAGCATATTAGTATGTTATGTGTATGCCAGGTTAAAGAGATGGGTCTTTAATCTAGATTTAAACTGCAAGAGTGTGTCTGCCTCCCGAACAATGTTAGGTAGGTTATTCCAGAGTTTGGGCGCCAAATAGGAAAAGGATCTGCCGCCTGCAGTTGATTTTGATATTCTAGGTATTATCAAATTGCCTGAGTTTTGAGAACGTAGCGGACGTAGAGGATTATAATGTAAAAGGAGCTCATTCAAATACTGAGGTGCTAAACCATTCAGGGCTTTATAAGTAATAAGCAATATTTTAAAATCTATGCGATGCTTGATAGGGAGCCAGTGCAGTGTTGACAGGACCGGGCTAATATGGTCATACTTCCTGGTTCTAGTAAGAACTCTTGCTGCTGCATTTTGGACTAGCTGTAGTTTGTTTACTAAGCGTGCAGAACAACCACCCAATAAAGCATTACAATAATCTAACCTTGAGGTCATAAATGCATGGATTAACATTTCTGCATTTGACATTGAGAGCATAGGCCGTAATTTAGATATATTTTTGAGATGGAAAAATGCAGTTTTACAAATGCTAGAAACGTGGCTTTCTAAGGAAAGATTGCGATCAAATAGCACACCTAGGTTCCTAACTGATGACGAAGAATTGACAGAGCAACCATCAAGTCTTAGACAGTGTTCTAGGTTATTACAAGCAGAGTTTTTAGGTCCTATAATTAACACCTCTGTTTTTTCAGAATTTAGCAGTAAGAAATTACTCGTCATCCAGTTTTTTATATCGACTATGCAATCCATTAGTTTTTCATTAGTTTTTGGTGTGTTTCACCGGGCTGCGAAGAAATATAGAGCTGAGTATCATCAGCATAACAGTGAAAGCTAACACCATGTTTCCTGATGATATCTCCCAAGGGTAACATATAAAGCGTGAAGAGTAGCGGCCCTAGTACTGAGCCTTGAGGTACTCCATACTGCACTTGTGATCGATAGGATACATCTTCATTCACTGCTACGAACTGATGGCGGTCATATAAGTACGATTTAAACCATGCTAATGCACTTCCACTGATGCCAACAAAGTATTCAAGTCTATGCAAAAGAATGTTGTGGTCAATTGTGTCAAACGCAGCACTAAGATCCAATAAAACTAATAGAGAGATACACCCACGATCAGATGATAAGAGCAGATCATTTGTAACTCTAAGAAGAGCAGTCTCAGTACTATGATACGGTCTAAATCCTGACTGGAAATCCTCACATATACCATTTTTCTCTAAGAAGGAATATAATTGTGTGGATACCACCTTTTCTAGTATCTTGGACAGAAAAGGGAGATTCGAGATTGGTCTATAATTAACTAGTTCTTTGGGGTCAAGTTGTGGTTTTTTGATGAGAGGCTTAATAACAGCCAGTTTGAAGGTTTTGGGGACATGTCCTAATGACAATGAGGAATTAATAATAGTCAGAAGAGGAACTATGACTTCTGGAAGCACCTGTTTTAGGAGCTTAGATGGTATAGGGTCTAACATACATGTTGTTGGTTTAGATGATTTAACAAGTTTATACAATTCTTCCTCTCCTATGGTAGAGAATGAGTGGAACTGTTCCTCAGGGGGTCTATAGTGCACTGTCTGATGTGATACTGTAGCTGACGGCTGAATGGTTGCAATTTTATCTCTAATAGTATCGATTTTAGAAGTAAAGTAGTTCATAAAGTCATTACTGCTGTGGTGTTGGGAAATGTCAACACTTGTTGAGGCTTTATTTTTCGTTAATTTAGCCACTGTATTGAATAAATACCTGGGGTTATGTTTGTTTTCTTCTAAAAGAGAAGAAAAGTAATCGGATCTAGCAGTTTTTAATGCTTTTCTGTAGGATATGTTATTTTCCCGCCAAGCAATACGAAATACCTCTAGTTTTGTTTTCCTCCAGCTGCGCTCCATTTTTCGGGCTGCTCTCTTTAGGGTGCGAGTATGCTCATTATACCATGGTGTCAAACTGTTTTCCTTAACCTTCCTTAAGCGTAAAGGAGCAACTTTATTTAAAGTGCTAGAAAAGAGAGAGTCCATAGTTTCTGTTACATCATCAAGTTGTTCTGAGGTTTTGGATATGCTAAGGAATTTGGATACATCAGGAAGATAACTTAAAAAGCAGTCTTTTGTGTTAGAAGTGATGGTTCTTCCATACTTGTAACAAGAAGTAGAATTTACAATTTTGGCTATATGAAATAAATATTAGTAAAATAAATATATAGGTTTTAGCTTGTCAAAGACAGGCTTGTTAATTAGTTTGCCAGTTGATCTTAGTTAAACCTAACAAAAAGAACTAACATTTCTTAATTTATTTAAAACTATTATTATTTTAACATTTTTTTATTATTATTATTATTATTATTATTGTTCATAACAGGAAATATTGTAAAAATTATAAAAAAAAGAGTATTGAAGAAAACAATAGTATTAAATTTAATATACAAATTATAATTTATAATTATAAAAATTGCTATACTAATATTGTCTTCATTTCTTAATTTTCAAATGTTAAACTAGTGAATTTTATTAAAATGTTAAATTTTACCATTTTAATATTCAATTGAATAAAAAAAAAAAGTTTATGAAAATTAAAGAATTTATTTAACAATACAACTGTAAGACTGCAATACTAACATTTTGTTTTTGACACGAGCTGCTTGTGTGTAAAAGATAAGCATATATTTATTTAATTAAAACCACAGCCTTTGAGCTTGGATAATCGCAGTAAATCGCCATTTCAGTTTTATTTTAATTAATCATGCAGCCATAGTTTGGCTTTGCAATCACTGTAATTATATTTATTTGGAACCAAAGAGAAGTACACTAAATTAGCGCACTTGATCCTGAGTGATTCGAGCACAATCACACTTACACATATACACCTGGATAAAAAGATGGACTCTCTTGTAGACACACACACACATTAATCCCAGCACCGCTGCATACCAGAATCAGATCCAGAAAATGATCCAAGCTAAGCTGCAACTGAAGTTAGATTAAATTGCTCTTGCCACCCAAATGACTCTTTAAACATTAACAAGAGTGTGCTGTTGGGCTTTGTTGCATAACCCCGCTCTCAGTGCCAGCACCAGCAAATTACAGCCAGAGATGAGACTAATGGATCTATGCCACAATTTGAGGAAATGTAGCACTCATAGCACTGTGGGAAAATCACGTCTCTCCCATAACAAATGATATCAGCAAGAGCCTGAAGCATAGCTGCGTGAAATACTACTGGCGTAAAAAGAACAACAGAATTCATAAATACTGAATTTCAGGTACAATTAAATTCATGAAATACTGTTTGACTCTATTAAATGTTTTACTCAGGTTATAAAAATCTTAAATCCCCAAGATGCATTGCTTAATTAGTTTGGTTTCAGAGGCTTTTAAGAAATCATGCTAATCATCAGCAAAAACTACTACACAGTCCAGGCAAGTTTCTGCTGTTTTACTAATCGAGCGCAGCGTTAGTTCAATCAGGCCACAGAAGCATAGGCTGTGACCAGTTGATGCGGTCACAAATCGCTCCAATCACTACCATTTTCCTATTAGACATGGGACATAAATACGTGGCACCACTGCTTGGTAAGTATGCTCAACGGCTCGCAACCCTCCCTCCCTCTCCATTATAAGCATGAGCATATTACTGTGCACCTTCTGGTTGTCATCTTCTTCTGTGTTTCAGATCACTAAGGCTTTCAAATCTTAGCTGGCATGGACCTCACTGCTGAGAGACACTCATCTTCATAAACAGGCTACAGGATAGATGTCCCACTGCCACATCTACATGATTATTACTGTTTGCTTTAAAGACATTATTAAGAGTCTTAATTGTCATGTATTTCTAAGCTGATGGTTCCGGGGGTTAATGTTAAAGCTCTTGTATGTTCAATTATTCTGGGAGCAAGAACCCCCATAAGGAACCATACTGCTAAAGGTAAATTGTGTTCAATAAACTCAAGTTGCCAAAGTGGTTCCTGTGTTAATTTACTTTATGCATTCATGAGGCCTGTTGACAGATTGTTAAGAGCTACAGACTTTGATTGAGAACTAATGCCATTTTTGATCATGCAATTTTACTCTTTCACTAACCATGCATAATTGTTTTTTTTTTCCTCAAAAACACAAACATTTATGCTGCTCACATATTATTGTAGTTTATGCTGAATACAGTGTAATCAGACTTTAGACATTAATATGTTTTTAAGATACTGGAAAAAGCACAAATGTCAGGGCATGTCAAAACTTCTCCAGACCCCCAAAACCCCCTCAGACCCCAGAGGGTTAAACGCATCAGACACAACTTGATCTGATGAAGGTTGGTCTGTTGCCCCTTAAGTCAAGCTGGGCTACTTGCAACAATAAACAACTTATTTAACCAATTCTTACCAAAAATTTAACCATGATTACCAAAGAAAAAAAAAACATCTACTTGACAAATGTAAAATGCAAGTTAACGTGGTTAAAAAGTCTGCCAAATTAATAAGGTGCCAGTACACTATAATTCAAAATTTCAATTACTTAAAAAATAATTGCTGTTCTTCTGAAGTTTCTATTGATCTAAGAATCCTGAAAGAAATGTGTCACAGTTGTGTTGCTTTATATTATGGGGACTGTTTTCAACACTGATAATAAGACATTTAGCAGCAAATCAGCATAATTATTTCTGAAGGATCATGTGACACTGAAAACTGGAGTAATGATGCTGAAAATTCAGCTTTGCATCACAGGAACAAATTACAGAATATAAAATATATTCGAATAGAAAAATAGTTATTTTAAATCAGGGGGGTCATACTCAACCCTGCTCCAACACACATAGCATATAGTTTTCAAATAAGACTGAAGGACTTGATTAGTAGGATCAGGTGTGTTTAATTAGGGTTGAATTTAAACTTTGCAGTGCTCTAACCCTCCAAGATAATACTATGTTTGATCAAAACACAACCTTCTTTCAAAAACATTTAAAAAAAACCATACTGAACCAGATTTTGCCATCATTGCCCATATTAAACCAGTTAAAACCACTTTAGAATTTAAGCCGGTCCAAACTGGTTTAAGAATGGTCTTTTTCAGCAGTTAGGAATCTAAAGTTGTTGAGAGGCTTTTTAAATGTTCAGCAACAAAATACTCCAAAATGACAGTAAACAGCCTACTCAATTATATTTAAATAACAGAATGATGCATAATGAATGAACAAAATTACTATCTGTTGGTGGCCACTCGAGAGAAAAAAAAAACATTATGAATGTTCTATGCTTGTGCCTAAAGCCTAATGTACTCAAGCCTAAAGAAAGCACATTCACTTTGGTCATTAATATTGGTTCAGCATTATGAACATCAACAGAATCCAGTCATGTGACATCACTTTATGGTTTGGTGGTGCTCATCTCAGCACTGCTGAAAAGACCTGTGTGATAACACTTACCAGAGTCTCTGAGGACATCAGCCAACCCTAACCCTAACCCTAAGCAAAACAGACCTTGTACATTGAACTCACCAATACTCGAGGTTCGAGGCTGGATGTCTTTCCTCAGTCTCCCTTCTCTAATCTTTTGGTGATAAAGTCTGTCCCTTCTATTCCTCAGAGAAGCAGTGAGTGTCAGAGAGAGAGACAGAAAGAGTTCAGGGCTTATCACACTTTGCCTTAAAAAAATAAGCGCTTTCTGGTGTCGTGTTGGAGGGAAGCATTTCCTGATGTTCTCTGAGAGTGAGATTGGGTTTGGTGATGTAAACCCATCCGTTACGATGCCATGCGGGGATTGCCGACAGGAAGTTCAGTTTTTATACGGAACACCACACCCTCTCATGTTAGAGAAGGTGGGAGCGACAGAGAGAATGTGTGTATGTGTAAGCCTCAAAGGACAGATCTAGACAGATTGGTCTTTTCCCTTGGACACATACCCCTAACTGAGAAACAAGAGTCAAGCTAGACTAAACTGTGATAACAACATAGACAACTCCTCAATGTCTCTCTCTCACACACACACACACACACACACACACACACCAAGTATCCCCCAATGTAACAAAATCAACACTGCAATGCACATACATGACTAGATTTTGACATTCTCTGGAGAAAACCCGAGTGGTGCAGTGCAAAACTAGCTGCTATGACAATAAGGTGTTGTAAACAGTAAACAGGGCAGCTTTCCAGCTTTCTGGGTTATTTCTCAGTGGTTATTTCTTACTGGCCCAAGTTATGTGGTCTGATCTTTTATGTTTAGATTGCACTTGCTTTTGCTAGCACATCTGCATTGGTTATCATAGTAACAATGCAAATTAGCATAGATTTATCATGCATGATAATTTAGCAATTAATATTTTTTTCCATTAGAACATCTAATCTGAACACATTACAGCATAAAGTGTGTTTTTTTATGCTTTTTTTTTTGTGATCAACTTTTTGTCCAACTGTAAAATGTAGTAAGATGCAGTACAAGCGTATCTATGCAAATATATGTATATTAAAAAAACCCTCAAATGAATTTATTTTGTCTGTCTCAAATATATCATATCAAAAAATAATGTGCAGGATATACAATTTAAATTATTCCTCTTACTTCTCTTTCTGTATATATATATATATATATATATATATATATATATATACACACACACACATACATACACACACACTGCCGTTCAAACGTTTGGGATCAGTAAGACTTGTAATGTTTTTTTAAAGCAGTCTCTTATGCTCATCAAGGCTGCATTTATTTGATAAAAAAAATACAGAAAATATAGTAATCTTGCAAAATGTCATTGCAATAAAAAATAATGGTTTCTATTTGAATATCTTTTTTAAATATTATTTATTTCTGTGATGCAAAGCTGAATTTCCATCAGGCAACACTCCAGTGTAAAGTACGTTTCCCATGATCCCCCATATGAGTTTTTACCTGTTTTAAGCAGCGACCATACAGAAAGCACACACTCAATGCTTAGTGTCAGATTGCTTGGTACTAGCACACTTGGTAACAAGCAACATGATTAGGAATCACCCAGTCTGTAGCACATATATAATAATAATAATAATAATAATATTAATAATAATAATAATAAGCAAACATACTATAAATAAAAATACTATAAATATCTGTGCCCATAAAGACACAAACTAACACGTTCTGTCAAAGTGCAGACCTACTGCTCAGCAAAAAGCACTTAATAAACCTGGCCCAAGTACAGAGCCTTGGGGGTTACCTGTTAAAGTACTACAATAATAACACACACTGACCTTGAAGTCTGTCTGCTTTTTTAATAATCAGTTATGACTTTATTTCCCATGTCTGCAGGAGTCATATGCAACCATACAAACGGCAATATCAGATGAAGCCCAAGTGTAACTGAAACAAGCTAACTGCTAATATTTAAAGACATTTATTTAAATAAGTTCGCCGTCGGTGTGATAGGTATTCCCTACATTAGTATGTTCAGTGCTGCTTTCTGTCAAAGTCTTCATATCAACATCTTTAAAAGGTCAGAGCTGTCGTTTTTGTCACCTGGCCCTGAAAAATATTGCCTCTACTATTCTTTACCCCCATCATACATGCTGCAGAACCTGTCCAGAGATTTCTTCTCTCTCTCACGCTCTCGAATCAGAGCCGGTGTGACATTTTATCACTGCTGTATCAATGTGCCAAGTCTTGCTCATAGCTTTTCTTTATTTCCTTCCAAAATCGCATTCTGACATTTCGTCATTTCTTGGTCACCCCAAGCATCACTCCGATATCGAAGCGAGCACTGTTTGCTTGTTCACGTAAAAGACTCAAACATTGTGGAACAATAAAACCACCCAAATCATGTATCAGTCTGACGGACGTGAGAATATTAGCATGTGTTTGATTTGATACACAGCCGTGTTGCTGCCGGCCAGCTTGTCACTCCAGGTGTGTGTTTTGTTTAATGTGCACCTTTCATAGGGTGTCTCCCCATCAGCTTTAAATATCACGTATTTGATGTGTCACTGGATGCTACAAGACTAATTTTAAGCTGTCATGTGCAGTTAAAATTAATTTTGACTGGCACAAAATGAGGGACTATAATGGCACTTTTTCTATCGAATGAATCGCCAAATCAAATTGGACATATTGCTGTAAAACGGTGGACATTTCCAGTAAGATTTAGAGGTTATTCCGCTGAGATTTAGTTATTTCACCTTCATTTTATCATCTAGGCCTCCTGTTTCCACCCATGATCCTGCAGTCATTGATTAAGAAGAGAGGTGTGGTTACTAGAGTGTGATGAGGTGTACCTGAAGTTAATAGTGCTCTGTTAATGCTGCTATAAAAGGGTGTGCTTAGACTTGCTAATGTCATTTTTATTGATCGTGATTCGTGAAAAGGCCAAGTGCCCAAGATGCATTTGGGACAGATAGCAATCTGATCATTTAAATCACCACCAGCATCATCATGGAAGTGGACTATGTTTGCACTGGAATAGTGGATCAGAGTTTCATATTCATATTTCAGTGTTACAGACAAACAGAAAATCCTCTGCATTGAAGTCAGGGCAGATGGCATATAAAAAATTTTCATGAATGAAAATGAGTCTGTGAAGGACAGACATACAGTTTGTTCAATGGGTTGTATTTTTGTCTTTCTTCATTGCTTTTGATATTTGTGCTGATGCAATAGTGAACACACATCTTTACAAAACAATTTCTGGTATACCACAAAGCTCCAGAAAAATATTTTGTGAAATTTAGTCATGACTTGAGACAGTTAAGACTGTACAACCCATTGAACGGACTGTGGAGATCTCTATTACAGCCTTGTGCTTATTCCCCAAAAAAATTAATATGGCATCTAAAACACATACAAGGCCTGAATACAACCCGAATTCCGGAAACGTTGGGACGTTTTTTAAATTTGAATAAAATAAACTAAAAGACTTTCAAATCACATGAGCCAATATTTTATTCACAATAGAACATAGATAACATAGCAAATGTTTAAACTGAGAAAGTTTACAATTTTATGCACAAAATGAGCTCATTTCAATTTTGATTTCTGCTACAGGTCTCAAAATAGTTGGGACGGGGCATGTTTACCATGGTGTAGCATCTCCTTTTCTTTTCAAAACAGTTTGAAGACGTCTGGGCATTGAGGCTATGAGTTACTGGAGTTTTGCTGTTGGAATTTGGTCCCATTCTTGCCTTATATAGATTTCCAGCTGCTGAAGAGTTCGTGGTCGTCTTTGACGTATTTTTTCGTTTAATGATGCGCCAAATGTTCTCTATAGGTGAAAGATCTGGACTGCAGGCAGGCCAGGTTAGCACCCGGACTCTTCTACGACGAAGCCATGCTGTTGTTATAGCTGCAGTATGTGGTTTTGCATTGTCCTGCTGAAATAAACAAGGCCTTCCCTGAAATAGACGTTGTTTGGAGGGAAGCATATGTTGCTCTAAAACCTTTATATACCTTTCAGCATTCACAGAGCCTTCCAAAACATGCAAGCTGCCCATACCGTATGCACTTATGCACCCCCATACCATCAGAGATGCTGGCTTTTGAACTGAACGCTGATAACATGCTGGAAGGTCTCCCTCTTCTTTAGCCCGGAGGACACGGCGTCCGTGATTTCCAACAAGAATGTCAAATTTGGACTCGTCTGACCATATAACACTATTCCACTTTGAAATAGTCCATTTTAAATGAGCCTTGGCCCACAGGACACGACGGCGCTTCTGGACCATGTTCACATATGGCTTCCTTTTTGCATGATAGAGCTTTAGTTGGCATCTGCTGATGGCACGGCGGATTGTGTTTACCGACAGTGGTTTCTGAAAGTATTCCTGGGCCCATTTAGTAATGTCATTGACACAATCATGCCGATGAGTGATGCAGTGTCGTCTGAGAGCCTGAAGACCACGGACATCCAATAAAGGTCTCCGGCCTTGTCCCTTACGCACAGAGATTTCTCCAGTCTCTCTGAATCTTTTGATGATGTTATGCACTGTAGATAATGAGATTTGCAAAGCCTTTGCAATTTGACGTTGAGGAACATTGTTTTTAAAGTTTTCCACAATTTTTTTACGCAGTCTTTCACAGATTGGAGAGCCTCTGCCCATCTTTACTTCTGAGAGACTCTGCTTCTCTAAGACAAAGCTTTTATAGCTAATCATGTTACAGACCTGATATCAATTAACTTAATTAATCACTAGATGTTCTCCCAGCTGAATCTTTTCAAAACTGCTTGCTTTTTTAGCCATTTGTTGCCCCCGTGCCAACTTTTTTGAGAACTGTAGCAGGCATTAAATTTTAAATGAGCTAATTAAGTGGATAAAAGTGTAAAATTTCTCAGTTTAAACATTTGCTAAGTTATCTATGTTCTATTGTGAATAAAATATTGGGTCATGTGATATGAAATTCCTTTAGTTTTCATTTTATTAAAATTTAAAAAACGTCCCAACTTTTCCGGAATTCGGGTTGTACATAAAATCAGCAAATACCTGATTTTAAATACCCAAGCCTGTTTTTATGTGTTAAAAAATACAGTAGAAACAATAATATTGTAGAAATAATATTACAGTTTAAAACAGCACATTGCAAACTGGATTTATTGACAAACTGTTATATCATGCTGTTTGTTTGCAACACTTTTGCTTTCTAGATTGTATATACATTCAAAGGCTCTCTGAGACATTTACAGCAACCCCTCACAACCAGGGGCGAAAATCTCATCTAAATGTTGGGGGGGACAATAAACATAACATTTCTCACGAGCAAGTTTTGAAGGGAACACCAATAAAACAGGCAGGATTGTACTTAAGGTTATGTGTACAGAGAGGAAAGCCTTACTATTGCATGGAGACCGTTCCATTATCCTTCTTCTCAAAGTTTCTTTCTGGTTCAATGAAAAAGCTGAATAAATTGACCAAAACATTCTGCAAAACATTTTATTTTTTTGCAATGTTTTTGAAGTTGTTTAAAAAATCAAGCCACCAAAATACAATGGAATTTGAACTTAACTTCAACTTTTATTTATTTGTATAGCACATTTAATAGCAATGTTGTTGCTTCACAGTTATAATTAAAACATGCATATATAAAAACATTTGCCATGCCTAGCAAAATGAAGGCATACACACTCTTAGACATAGGCTACATCCTCACACAACTGTATAGTGAGATCGGTATAGAAGTAAAAGAGAGGGGAGAAAACAAAAAATTATTATTATTACGTCAATGACTGATTTGTTCAAAAAGTGGATTCATTCAGTTAGGAAACACCTCCTCATTGTGTTTCTCAAAATCAGTGCTGTTACTGCTGTAAATTAGTTTTCAACTTTTTTCGTTGGTGAAATAGAGCTAAAACAGGCAATATGGTGCCTAAAATGCACTTAATATTAACTTGTTTATTAAATTTTTATACAAATCTAAATCACATTTGTTATGCTAATATCTAGAGAACAACTGCACTCTTATTGTGATGTTATATTAGATTGACTATATTAAATGAAGTAAACCGACTAAATCATAGTGAACGCGGGAAAATCTAAATGCGCACCCGCGCTAATCTAATCTAACGTACAAGACTGTGTGTATGTCGGTGGTGAGGTGAGATGAAAATGGGAGCAGGCAGTGGACCAAAGCAATTTGAGGCAAAGCAGGGAGAACTCGAGATGTTTAAAACTTTTTTTGTTGTTGTTGCTCCGTTTGCATTTGTATTGTTTTACTAATTACACAATTAGTTTAACTATATATCATTATATTATTTACAATACACATATTTCAATTATATTTTATGGGGGGACAACCCTCAGATAGGGGGTGTCCGGACCCCCCCGACCCCCCCGCGATTTCCGCCTATGCTCACAACCTGACAAATCTCTCTGATACTGCACATCAATTTATTTTCACCCTCAAACCACCTTGTTTGCTCCTCGTTTTTAACATTAAGGTCACATTTTTCCCTGTAAAACAATACACTTATAATATTACAGCAGGATTGTATCTCTCTCCCTCCAGAGTGCCTTTCACGCTCTCAAGCACTTGTCCTCTCCGCATGCCAAAGAGCAGCTAACAGCCAAAAAGAGGCACTCAATACGCCCTGAATTATTCAACAGCTTTATCTGCTGTCCAACAACAGACAGGGAGAGAGAGTGAGAGAGAGGTTAAGATTAAGATCCCTCCTCTCTTTCTCTCGTCATATTTCTTTCTCCCTCACATCGTTGTTCAATTATTCATTGATAGTTAGTTGAGCAGAATGCAGGTCTTTTGATAAATGGTGTTTGGTGATCGATTGATTTCAATGTCACAACACATACTTATACTTATGACATATTGCTTTTCAGTTTGGCCAGTTTTCAATGCATTTGGCAACATTGATTGATTGAGACTGATAAAGATGGACCAGACTCTTCAGCACTCCTTTCAGTGTGACTGAAGCCCTGCAGATATTCACCTGGCTCTCTGTATCCATTTGTATCTCTCTCTCTCTCTCTCTCTCTCTCTCTCTCTCTCTCTGTGTCAGACTCTGCCACACACACATTCTGAATATAAAGTTCTTATTTAAAGTCAAACTCAGGCCCTTCGCATACATCAGTAAACACGGTATCAGGTAAAGCATATGAATGGCTCTTCATCTATTTGTCTCATGAAAGACGGACTTCATTAGTTCTTTAACGCTGAAAAGATCTATACACCAAAAGTCCTTGTTTCATTTGCAGTAAAGGTTACCTCTAAGAAGAAAAAGGGATAGTCCACCCCAAAATCACAGTACTTTTGTTGTTTACGCACCTCATGTCATTCCAAACCTGTTAATTCTACAGTGGAACAGAAAAAAGGAGAAAGAACGCTTACACTACTCTTTTTCATATGATGACCTTAATTATTTAAAAAAGCAGTAAAAGGCACCAAAAAAAGTAGACCCTACTAATGCACTATATTCAAAGTCTACTGAAAATATATTATGCGAGGAACAGGCAAAATGTAAATCATTATTCACTAATACAGACTTTTTGCAGATTTTATCATTTGCCAGGCAAAACTATGAAGTCAGAGTACTTTGAAAAGTAATAGTTTACAACAAAGTCTTAACCTGAAGAATGTGGTAACAATAAGCAATAAAATAAGCAATAAAAAAGTGGTAGCAAACATTTCAAAACAGACAACCTCTGTTAAAATTATATTTCTCTCTCCTTTGGATTATCTGCTATAATAACATAATAACAATAATATAATAATAATAACAATAATAATAATAATAACAATAATAACAATAATAATAACAATATTATATATAATGTCCAGATAAATGGTTGTCCAGAGTAATTATTTTATGCTAGAGTTGCATTTTTATCTAAATGGGCTCCCACTTCCAACATCATAAAGACTGTAATTTGTGCATAATAAACATAGATCACCGTCTTAGTTTAGGTTACACAACAGATTTTGTTTCAGGATTTTTACGTCTTTGAGTGCTTCTGCTTTAGCTCCACTAATAGACATACAATTACAGTATATGCCATCTATAACTCTGCTCAGCTCTGAGAGAATAAACAACGTATCTAAGACAGACACAGAACTAGAAGAAAAATGAAGCCCAGAGAACTAAAACAAAGCATTAAAACTCCCTTAAGACACTAATGAGCATCCAGAGTCAGTCTCAGACAGCACAACTCGCCCACAGACGTCTGATGCACTGTGCACACAATAACACTAAGGGTGATGTAAAACTGAGTTTGATGCTGATTGGCTGGGTCTGAATACTGTTTTCAAAATTGACCTGAAGGTGGTTGAATGATTGACAAGCCAAGTAATCAGTCAGAATCTCAGTACAATTTTAGGCCAGTTTCTGTTACATCTCTCTCTGATGTGATGTGTTTAACATAGTGCACGCACGTTCAAAAGCGCCTAAATTTAGCACAACAAAAAGAAACGGTAAAAAGTAATTAAAATGTATTTTAAAATGTACAAATACACAGTTATAGATGGAATGTGTGTGTGTATATATATATATATATATATATATATATATATATATATTAGTGCTGTCAACGTTAACGCATGCGATACATTTTTGTCTGGTTTAACGTGTCAAAATATTTAACGCAATTAACGCAGCATCCGTATTTTCTGCCATCCGTTGGCTAGCTTTACATTATATGATCACGCTCTTATTCATTTAAATGCTTTTAAACATTTCAAGCGCGGCAAGACAAAAGAGAATGCGCTGTCTGTGAATGCCCTTATGTGACACATACACACGTACACGTACACACACACACACAATGCATAGACAGGGTGCCAGAATCCAGTTCTCTTAAGCGCTTGAACTAACAATAAACATCCCAAAGTGCCAGTTTTGTCGATTATCCTCATAAGAGCAATCTTAAATGATTTATATAAAGTCTAAAATGAACAAAAAGAGTTGTGAGAGAATGAGGCGAGATCCATAGACAGTATATAAACGGTGAGATCCGCGTGTCTGTCTGCTCTTAAAGGGACAGCAGCCAATAAAGCTTCCTGTCGGTAAAGTTAAAGAACAAAAGGAATAGAGAAAATGACTCGCTGCTCTTGACTAAATAACTTTTGTAGCTTTAATAAGGATTAACTATTTAATTTATAGTTTATGCAGTGCAGACTGTATATAACTTTATTAAATTTCCTAACTGTTAAGACAGGAAGGGCAGGAGTAAACATGACATTTATTATGGGTTTATGTTAGCATTGTTTTAAGTTTACTTAAATTAAAAACTGTTATATTTTTGAAGCCTAATAATAAATGTTAAAAAAAAAAAAAATCAGTAGCTGTATTAATATCAGTAATACTGGCCTTCATTCATAAAAAGATGTCATTTAAACAAGTATTTAAATTTAACTGTGAAATTATTACATTAAAAAATATATTAAAAACGTACAAAAACATTTCTTTTTTTATTGCGATTAATTGCAATTAATCACAGAAACAAATGTGTGATTAATCTAGTTAAAGTTTTTAATCGATTGACAGCACTAATATATATATATTAGGGGTGTAAATACGCAAAAATCACGGTTCGGTACGTACCTCGGTTCAGTTCATTTTCGGTACAGTAAGGGAAAGAAATGCAAACATTAAACTGCAGGTTGTTTATTACTATAAACTTTCTTTTAACAATTTGTTTACACTTTTTTTAAATACTTTTTAATAATATATATATAAAATAAAAAAAGAATAGGAAATAAAATACTGCTGCAAAGTTCTCCACTAAATAAAATACTCTCAGTCTCAAACCAATATCATATAATAAAATATAAGGAAAAATAAATAACTATGATTACAGTGCAGCATTACCGATCCCAGCTTTTTTCCTAGTTGTATTGATGTTCACACTCACGTGATGCCTTTTGAAAACCTTAGGCCGGTGACACACTGGCATATTGCACCTGTCAAACATCGTCTATTTTTCCGTCAATACTGTTGACGGTGTCCTTTATCAGTAGGCTTTATATTTATGCTCAACATGAAGTATAGATATTGCTGTCGTGAAGACAAGATCCTGGTCTGTCGGCGGCCTCCCTCTATGTCACCTACAAAAGGAGCAGCAGCGCGCTAGCGTCAGGCACGATTCTGGTGTGTAAAGACACAAAAAAGCGCGTTTGCGCTGAACGCGGAGACTTCCGCCACTTAATATGTTCATTTGGAAACACGAAAATGTATATGTTCAGCACACAAAATATTGCATTCGGTCATTCGGTACACACGTGCACCGTACCGAAAGCCCTGTACCGAAATGGTCCGGTACGAATACACGTACCGTTACACCCCTAATATATATATATATATATATACAGATTTTTACACAGTTATTTTAATAATTAAATTGATTTAAAAAAATTCAATTAAAAATTATATGATCTGAATTATTTAACAATTAAAAAATCTAATCAATATTCATATATATATATATATATATATATATATATATAATTTATTAGATATTACATTACATATATTATCTATATCTATATTATATTACATATAATATCTAATAAATGTTTTATATATACAGACAATATGGACATAATACTATATTAGATAACATATATCTATATATAGATAATATAGACAGATTATACACACATACATATATATATATATATATATATATATATATATATATATATATATAGATCTATCTGTCTATCTATATGTCTGCGTGACACTTAAGAGCTCATTGCTTATAATGCTTGTACAGAAAAAAAAGACAAATGTATAAGATATTTAAATTGATAAATGAAAAAAAAAATTAAGATGGAAAACGTCATTTCCACAATTTTGCCACACAATGTCTGACTGTTGTTGAAAATTATAACTTCTTAATTGACTTGCCTAGTGTATTTAAGGTTAATTGTTATTATTTTTATTTTTTTTATAAATAAAGGGTGTCCATAAATCAATCACTTGCAGACACTACCGTCCTATTTACAGTACCATACATCATCAATTTCAAATTTACCTGCTTATAAGTTACGTGTAAATAAATAAAAACAAACTGTGGTTGATCATTTTACATGCAAGTCAGATTCTTAAGTGGGCACTTCTTGGCCAGACTAAATCTGCAAAGTGCACCAGACATTATGCTGATAGTCAAAGCCTGGCTCTGCGAGACTAATGAGCATCTGTCTGCAGGATACTCTCTAAAGTATCTTTAAATCACTCACACACAATACAAATGGCTGCTGAAGTACCAGACATGGACTTATTACAGAAAATTACCATCAGCTGATCTTTGATCTTTACAAAATCTTCACTTCCTGCATTGGTGAAATATGAAGACTTTCTTTGGAATGGCATATTTTAGTACTTAAAGCAAATCTAAAAGGTCAGGTTTTCTCTACTCACAATTACTTAAACTCATTAACACGGAATCAGAGATCAAAAGACGACCTGGAAGGAAAGAAGTCAAGTGGCCGAGGTTTGGCTACGTAATATGGTGAGATGATGAGATAGTATCCTTTTCCTCAGGTATCCAAGCTGACTGTACACTGCGGCCAGGATTTAATGTCCTGAAAAATCAATGCGGCATGCCAAATGTATCGGTGGCGATGCAGGCGTGATGTAAGGGCCTGCTCGTCCACCGCCAGCAGGAACCCAGCCAGACTCAGTTAAAGTCATCTAACATGGCCGCCAGTCACTGGGGCAAAGATAATTGTCTTTTCTGGAGATGATGAATAAAAAATAATAAAACAGCTTGGGATGGAAGCGAACAGGCATGCAAAAGAGAAAGAGAGAGAATATTTCAACAGAGGGCAAAAGGGAGACATTTTAGAGCATCTCACAGTTTCTCATTTTCTCTACACCTGAATTCATTACTCTAATACCACACACACTCGCGCCAAACTGAATGTAGGTCATCTCTGAATGGGCATGTGAAAGTGAATGGTGAATCAAAACAATTTATCAATGCGCAGATCCCTGAGCACTATGAGCAGGAGTGGAGGGTCACATAACACTCCCCTCACATTTAATGCAGAAACACAAATCACATAAGCGTGCAGGGCCGGATTGGGACTCCTTTTCAGCCCTGGAGTTTCACGCCTTAGTTCGGCCCACTTTAGTTCACAACTGACTATATTAAAATAATGTAATTAAAACCTCAGAATATAATTCCCTACAGCCTTGTAATTCATTGTATTTTTAAAAACATCATCATTTCCAATTCAGTGCAAAAACAATAGCCTAAGATTTATTAGAACAGTAAATGACTGGATAGTGTAAAAATCTCTTTTCTTTAAGATTTAGTATTCATAAATATCCAAACATTGAAATAAAGAAAAAAAATCTAATAAAAACAAATATATAAAACAAAATAAAAAATAAAGATTAAAATACAATGTATTGCACTTTCTAATGACAATATCATCTCAGTTTCATTAATGTATTGCTGAATCATCAGGTTTCATTAATTATCTCAGGGCATTTTTCATTGAGCAGGGCTCTTCATTACTATTAGTTCTTCTGAATGACAATCCTTACCTGCCCATTCTGGTGTGTTAGGCTCATGACTGGAGCTTGGTAACGTTACTGGTCCTTGCTCTTCACTGTTAGCAGCAAACTGGACTAGAGATGGCTGCTGCTGAAGAGCTACAAGAAAAAGTTTGATACATGAGCGGTGGTTTGCAAACAACGTTTGTTTTGCAATGTCGCTAGCATCTTGAACTGCTCCTAACTACCTAACGTTAGCTTACTTACCGGCCTCGTCGTCTCCGTTTGTTTGTTTGTTTGTTTTTTAAGAAGAAGAATGTGCTCAGCTTAGAACATTTGTCCGCGTCAGTTTCCAAAGCTTTCTTCTTATTTATTCTGGACTTTTCAGCGCCGCATTTGCGCTTTCTGTTATCCATTTTTATCTCACTTTTTTTTATATTTTGAGCAACTTGCAAGGTGACGTGTTGGGGGCGGGGCCAGGGAGTCAACAGATAATCACGTAATCATTATCTTGCAGGCTGCACTCTGCGAGAAAATATTAAATAAAAAATAGTGGGACGGTGGTAAAATAATAAATAAAAAGAGTGGGGCTGCGGTAAAATAATAATAATATAATATAAATTTATATATATATATATATATATATATATATATATATATATATATATATAATTTTTTTTTTTTTTTTTTAACCAGTGCCATGACAACAACGGGCCGTTGTCAACGGCCCTCGGAGCCAAAAAAACATACCGGCTCACCGGGAATTTTCCCGGTGCTCCCGATTAGCCAATCCGGGCCTGCAAGCGTGTCAAATAAATGCTGTTCTTCTGAGCTTTCTGTTCATTAAACAATAAGAAATATATCATAGTATCATAGTTTTCTCAAAAATATATTAAGCAGGCTGTGCTAATAAGAAATATTTATTGAGCAGCAAATCAGCATATACGAATGATTTCTGAAGGAATATTTGACAGAAGACTGGAGTAATGACACTAAAATTCAGCTTTGCATCACAGGAATAAATTACATTTTAAGATAAATTCAAATACAAAACATCTATTCTAATTTGTAATAATATTTCACAATATTACTGCTTTTACTGTATTTTTGGTTAAAAAAAAATGCAGATTTGGGGCATTAAGACATCTTGAAATAGACTTCTTTAAAAAAAGATTTTTTTTTTTATATTATCTTTAGTTTCAATATAGTTATTAGATTTTGACTAACTTTTCATTTCTTGTTAAAAAGGCATATAAGTTTCTTTGAATATGTCTTTACAGTCTAAATCAAATTTAAATTCTGCATCCTGTCTGCTACTTAGATTCAGGAATTGCAATGGTACACAATCCTATTGCTAAGACCTTCACAGTGGTAGATGGTAATGATATTCTGGTCTCTATTTCTCAGGTTCCTCCAATTTAAATCCAAGGATCTCCGCAACAACCAAAAGACATCTGAATACTGAAAAGCAACAGTAGAACTCTCCTCAGTAAGTCTAAAGGTTGGCAATGAAGGGTGATTTATTATTTGATTCAGTTTTAATTGAACCATTCAGTGCAGTGGTTTTCAACCTTTTCCACTTGAAATCCCTCTGTTGTCCAACACAATATTCAAAGGCCCTTAGCCCCAAAAACATTGATATATTAAATGAATTAATCATGAATCTGTGACCCTAGAAGTTAAGTACTGTATGTTCTTCAATAAAATCAATGGATATTAATGGAAATAAGAAAGATGTTGTGTTTTTAGCATGTTAATTTCATATTATTAGAGATTAATTTGAATTTGATTATTATATAGATAATAATGTATCAATTTTAATACTTTTAAATCATCCTACAGCCCCTTTGGAAATTAACTGAGAATCTGTAGTGGACCCCGGGCCCCTTGAGAAACACTGATCTAGTGTTCTCAAAAGAGTGAGGGTTCATGCATAATAAATCTTAGTATTCATGAGATGCTTTGAACAGAGACCATTATGTTAATTAATTCCTCAAGTCTGACAAATATATATATATTTTTTTGGCATCATAATTCAAGCATATTGATTTTGTAATATTTCTTACTCCTGCACTGAAATCCTCTTCAGGTAAGTGTGTCGTCTCACCTCCCATCTCTCACTTCTGTATGAGTGAACTGTGAAGGCAGTGCAATTCAAATGCAGAGCATGCTAGATTCCCTTCTCTCCCTGAAAATCTACACTGACGTTCACCTCCTCCAGCTAGTGGAGCAATCTATTTTATCCCCATTGCTTTAATTGGCTGATTGTCACGTTGTATCACACGCAAAGCAGGCACAGGGTGATGTAAAGGACGGTGGCCGGACACTGCAGCCCTGCTCTCACTGCCTCTATGATGAGATATTAATAATGATCGAAGCCATCAGATTGCAGCTCCAGTGTGCTCAGACTACAGTGAGCTTATGAAACAGTGACATACAGTGGTAGAGAGCTGAACTGCAAACAGATGGCCATTTCTAATGAGATTGCACATTTGCTCTCAAAATACAGTTTATGAGTCCCATGTGCATCAACACAAAGCAGGAGCAACCCTTGTTGACAGTCATATCCACAGAAGACTGCAGATACCCCAAAACCACAAAGATTATTTCAGACTGATCACCTGCCATTGGTTGGTCAAACATAACATTTATACAAAAAACCTAACAGAATTCAATCAATGAATGAATTAAATAACGGTGTCAAAAACACTGTGACCATAGACTTTGAGATCATCAACTCCACGCTCTTAGAAACATTATTACCATATATTTCCTTCATATAATTTTGAATGCTGCTTTTATTAAAGCAAAAGGTGATTATGGTCTAATAAAATACTAAGAAATATTGAAATCATTATTAAATATTAATTAGATTTTTCACTAAAATTATTCTTATAATATTGATGATATAATCATAATAACAAAATTTGTATAAAGAATGCAAAATAAAGGTATTTTACGATAGGGTCTAAAATTTTTGGACCCACTGTATTTCTCAAAAACGATTTAATTTCTTTAATACAAAAAATATACCATTTTAAATGATCCCCTTTTTAATACCATTTTTCAATGGTAAGGGTTATATTTGCATGAATGCCCAAATATTTTAGTTATTCGTTTTTGTTACTGATTTTTAATGATACAATTTCTTCCCACATTAAACTGAGGCATAGCTCGCACAAATATGGATAATAATAATATTAATATTTAGGCCTACTCATCATCATCCTGCTGCTGATGAAGTTCGTTTCAGTGGAACTCAAACTGAGATGTTTTGAAGAATGTTGTTGCTCAAATAAAGAAAGGAGAATGTAAAAAGGCAAAGAAAATATTATAATTCACATGCAACAATTATTTAAACTTGTAAAAATGAGATGGCAGAAACAATGGGAGGAAGAAAGAACAAGGAGATGGTTTTATTACATCCAAAGAAATGTAGGTAAATGTAGAATGACAAGGAGAAACAGAAAGGAAGAATCAATTATATATCTAGACTTAGATTTGGACATACAGCACTTAATAGTACCTTGAATAAAATAAGGCAACACCAGACAGGAAAATGTGACTATTGTGATGAAGAGGAAACAGTGGAACACATTGTATAGTGAAAGAAGAATGTTGCTTTGTAATCAGAAAATAATTAAGATGAAGTTTGACTTAATAAACATATTGCAGAGGAACTCATATGAGGAATGTATTAATTTTGTAATGCTTTATTTGAAAATGACTGATCTAGATACAATAATATAGGTGTCAGTGGGATCAGGAAAAGGAATTAGCGAACTTGGCCCACACTCCTAACCAACAGGTGGCTTGAAGTTGTAGGCCTATGCCAACCACCTTTAAAATCTTCAAGAAGAAGACTTTCATTTTAGCGGGATGTGAATGACTGCAGTCACGCCATCTGCGCCTCGGAGTCTGGCAGCAATGAACTGAGCAGGAACTTTCAATAACGTTTTTATAAATAGTACAGATTTTATGGATTTAATGAGAGTAATTGTGTTGTTTGCACTGATCGCAGCTCAGTGTGCTCGCGCATCGCTGCCGAACTTTGTGCTGCTGTTCGCCGATGACTTGGGTTACGGTGATCTGGGGTGTTTCGGACACCCCAGCTCCCTCACCCTGAATTTAGATCGATTGGCAGCGGGCGGACTGCGGTTTACCGACTTCTATGTCACGAGCCCCGTGTGCAGCCCCTCCAGGTAAAACCAAATCCTTCATATTTGTTTCTTGAGAAAGGTAACACCCAATCCACCTGTTATCCAGCCTATTAACAGTATACTTTCATTTATTTATGCATTCATTTGTACACCTGCTTTTGAGAGTTTTTGAATCACCTTCCAATTTTTTATTTGTAATATTTGTTTTTATGAAATTGTAAATAATAATTCTAAAATCGTTTTTAAATTATTATTTTTAGTTTATATGTAGTAGTTTAAGGCGGGCCGTTTTTTTCCTTGATTTATTTATTGATTAGATCTCTTATAGATGTAATATATTGTATTATTTAAGGCCGGACAATATATCGAACGATATGATCATGTGCTTCTCGTCGGTAAAACCGGTTCCGTGATTAAATCCCCATCACCTGCTTTCAAATGGAGCGACGAGATGCACATGATCTCATATATATATATATATATATATATATATATATATATATATATATATATATATATATATATATATATATATATATATATACACATCACAGACCAAAAGTTTGGAAACATTAGGCTACTATTTTTAATGTTTTTGAAAGAAGTTTCTTTCTTTATTGTGATATATTATTACAATTTAAAATAACTGTTTTTAAATTTATTATACTTTAAATTATCATTTATTTCTGTGATGCAAAGCTGAATTTTTACGATCATTATCACATGATCCTTTAGAAATCATTCTATATGATGATTCATTATCAAAGTTGGAAACAGTTCTGCTGCTTAATATTTTTTCAGAACATGTGATACTTTTTTAGGATACTTTGATGAATAAAAAGTAAAAAAAAAAAAAAAAAAAGAAGCTATGTTTTTAAAATTTAAATATTTTGTAATAACAATATACACTACTGGTCAGTAATTTGGGGTCAGTAATTTTTTTTTCTTTTTTTTAAATAAAATCAATACTTTTATTCAGCAAGGATGTGTTAAATTGATAAAAAGTGATTAGTAAAGAAAATATATTATTAGAATATATATATTTAGATTTTTTTTTTTTTTGAATAAATGCAGTTCTTTTTAACCTTTTATTCATCAAATATATTAGACAGCAGAACTGTTTCCAACACTCATAATAAATCAGAATATTAGAATGATTTCTAAATGATCATGTGATAGACTGGATGTTACATGTGACACTGAAGGCTGGAGTAATGATGCTGAAAATTCATATATATATATTATTATATTATATTATAATTTTTTTTTCTTGTTGCTCATTTTCTTTTTTATATATATATATATATATATATATATATATATATATATATATATATATATATATATATATATATATCTATATATATATATATATCAGAAAAACATTGTACCTTGATTTATTGCCAAATTGGTAAGCTATATAATCACCGACTTTACATAATCCATAATTGATCGTTTAGTGTCTTGCACAGAAGATGGCGCCAGAATACAGGGTAATATTCATCGACTTTGGTTGGAAACTATCATAAGCATCCTACTAATAGGCCTACTTTTTCTGCAGTATTCAAAATGTATATTAAGCACAGCATATTTATTTTCTGTATGCTAGAAATACTATGACCAAATTAAAAAAAAAATGGTTTATGTTAAGCTTGACCTTCCATTTCTCTTATGATGAATGAAGCAACATCAGCCTGATTACAATTCTCCCTCATCCTGACAAGTTATTATACTAATGCACAGCATTCTTTTTTGCATACTGTTTTTGGCACAGGGCAGCCTTGTTAACGGGTCGCTATCAGACTCGATCCGGGATTTATCCTGGTGTGCTCTATCCAGGCTCTAATGGGGGTCTCCCGCTCAGCGAGACCACTGTCGCAGAGGTGCTTAAATCTCAGGGTTATGCTACAGCCATAGTGGGCAAATGGCACCTGGGCGTCGGGCCAAATGGCATTTACCTGCCCACCCGACAGGGGTTTGACAGTTATCTCGGTATCCCATACTCACACGACCAGGTCATTATGTTTGCTTGAAATATTCAGTTTTTTCACCAAAAGGAAATTGCATAGCATTATTCTAATATATATTTGTAATGCAGTTTCATTGGATTATATTTGTTGCTCTCTCTCTTTCAAAGGGTCCCTGTAAGAATCTTGTGTGTTTCCCTCCGGATGTGAAGTGCAGTGGCTTCTGTGATCAGGGTGTTGTAACTGTACCTCTCCTGAGTAATGAGAATATCAAGCGGCAGCCTGCAGGCTTCCTGCAGCTTGAGAAGGAATACAGCGAATTTGCCTCTCAGTTCATCAATGATGCGGTCCAAAATAACCAGCCGTTCTTCCTGTACTATCCTTCACATGTGAGTCAAAACTACAATCTTAAGCAAATCATTTTTGTAATGTTTTATGCAATTGCTTACATGTCTCTAAAGGAGTTTGAATAGGATTCTGGATAATGTTTTTTTTAGAATTCTCATTATTGAAAGAAAGAAGTATGTAAACTGTTTATTTTTAAGAAATTCCGACTTTGGGCAAAAATGCTTTAAATAATGATTTGAGAAAGTCAAAAAGAAAAAAAGTGCTATTAACTTAAATTATAATTTTTAAATAATTTTATGAAGATATTCCATGAAGCATTGCGTATGTTTTAATTTAATTAAAACTAAAGAAAAAAGATAATATAAAACTATAGATTTATAGTCAAGGATTGTGTCTATATATATATGTATATGTATGTATATATGTATATATGTGTGTACACACACACAATTCCTGACTATAAATATATAATTGTTATATACAGTATGGTGATCTGAAAAAATATATATATATTTTATTATATAGATGTATGTTATATCAAACATATATATTATATTTTATTCATAAATTATTTGTTTATTGCAAAATATTAAAATATACAAATATATAAGTTATTATATCCCCATTTCCTTGGTAACAGTGACTTTTCTGAGTCAGAGGATTGTGGGTAGTGTAGTTCTTCACTGAGAATGAACATGAAAATAATTATGAATTGAATAATAATTAACTAAGTAATTAAGACTAATAAATAATGATTTGAATAATTAAAATAAATGATAAAGAATAATATTTTTTTTCCCCCATTTTAAATTTAAATAAATACAATTAAAACCAAAAGTTGAAATCACACTGATTTTCTAAAGATTTCGATCATGTTAAGCCTCATAGTAGGTCTTTCTTGAAAGATTTACAAAATGTACTTTGACTAAAGTGTTACGATCTCTTATAAACGCACTCAGAGTATGTACTTAATGACTCTTTGCCTGGTCTCTGTCTCTCCAGCACACACACTACCCTCAGTATGCAGGTGCAGACTATGCAGGGAAGTCTCCTCGTGGTCCATTCGGTGACGCTCTGATGGAGTTTGATGGCACTGTGGGGAAGATTCTGCAAACTCTGGAGGAGACGGGGGTGATCAACAACACTCTCATCTTCTTCACTGGTGACAACGGGTAAGTGTTTCTCCTTAGTCCAAGCTTTACTTTTTTCCATTTGCCTTAACATCTATATTTGTGTGCGTTCGCAGACCAGATCTCATGCGGAAGTCTCATGGGGGAAACGCAGGACTGTTGAAATGTGGTAAAGGCACCACTTATGAAGGAGGAATGAGAGAGCCGGCCATCGCATACTGGCCTGGATCCATCCAACCAGGTGCTAAGAGTTGAACAGTCCTGCGTCTGAATCCAGCAACAAGAAATTTACAATGTTTTTATGAAACCGATTTAATTTATATGTTCCCATCATTCAAAGGTGTGACCAGTGCTCTGGCCAGCTCTTTGGATATTCTGCCCACCTTTGCCCGACTGGCTGGAGCTGCATTACCTGATGTTCAACTGGACGGGTTCGACATGACAAACATCCTGTTGAATCACAGACCGGTAAGAGAACAATTATCAAAGGTGAAATATTTACATAAACACTTACAGTTCATACATTCATTATTTTTCACAAGTTTGAGGTCAGTACGAATTACTGAAACGTGATTTTTACAATCGTGTTTTGTTCACCAAGGCTACATTTATTTAAAAAATTTTAATACAGGAAAAAATGTTAATATTGTGAAATATTATTTTTCTATTTATACATTATAAAATGTAATTTATTCCTGTGATCAAAGCTTATTTTCAGCATCATTACTCCAGTCTTCAGTGACACCGGATCATTCAGAAATTATTCTAATATGCAGATTTTTTTATATATATAATATATATATATATACACACACACACACACACACACATCTTAAATGTCTATCTATTTGCTGTCCTTGCTGAACAAAATAAAATCTTTAAAAAAAAACTAAATCTTACTGACCCCAAACTTTTGTACAGTAATGTATATTTATATTTAGGTATTGCTCTATGCATACAGGAATCATTCTTGCTTTCAGTCTGAAGTTAACCTCCGTATACATCTATCAGACATATTCCTTTGACCATAGCATCACAGAATCTGTTGTTTTATAGTGTATTGTTCCATTATTGATTTTGGAGACACTATGCATAACCATTTCAAAGGGTTAAAGAAATTGTACCAAATATTTCTGGAATTATTTATTTTATGTAATTACTATTTTACCCTGAACAAACACTGACTATGAGCCTGCGCTTTAAAAAACGTGTTTTGAGCCTTTGCTCTACTCTGTTGCACTACTGTCTAACTTTTTATGATTTTTTTTTCTCTACCTCTGTAAAGATATGTAAGTGACAAATAAACCTGAAACTGCATGTACTCCTCCAAAAAGGGCCAAAATGTCATTGTTTCAGAGTGAAAGACAGACCATCTTTTACTACCCGACTTATCCAAGTCAAAAGCATGGCGTGTTTGCAGTGAGATGGAAAAATTTCAAGGCACATTACTATACACGGGGTAATTTCACCATTTCTTGGACTCTATATAAACCTCACCTTCCCTACCTCTCCTTCTTGTTTATTTGTGTTTTGTCTTTCCCCCCTTAACTCAGGTGCAAATCACAGTCGAGGCACCCCAGACAGCAACTGCTCATCACTTCCCCTCCTGAATCATGATCCTCCTATACTATATAACTTGGAGGCGGACCCCTCAGAATACTATAACCTTAACAGTTCCGAATGGGACTCTGTGCTCAAGCAAATCCAGGCCATCAAGGAGCACTTTGAGGCTTCAATGGTGTTTGGTGAAAGTGAGATTGCCAAAGGGATAGACTCTGCACTCGAGCCCTGCTGCATTCCTAATTGCACCCCTAAACCTGAATGCTGCCACTGCACTCCTGCACTTTAATGGAAGCACACTGCCAAATCCCAGCACCATCACAAGAACATGAAATTCCAGTTCACAAGCACTCCGAAAGAACGATTAGGTTTACTTGATTTTCTTGCGAGGAAAACGCTGAACTTTTCAGAATCTTGTTCAGTTTAGGTTCTTTGATGAAGGAAAACAAATGAAAAGAGTTAATAAAAAATGTAGTTGATCCTGCTGCTTTTTCATCTACAAATACTCCAATTAGTGCATGGAATGATTGTATGAATGCTAAAAAAAGTGTTACAGTTACAGTGTTATCTCTCAATTTGAAGACCAAAATGTGACTCTGACTAGTTCACTGATACAATTATAGGCTGTAAATGGTGTATTGTTAAGCACAAATGTATGAATGTTTATGTCGTACTGTCTTGAGATTCATTCAATATCAGTATTATGGAGTGATATTTAGAAATAAAAGGAAGTAAAAGAACTATGGACTTGATATATTTTATTCCTCCTTGTAATACTTACAGTATACAAGGCTGAACTAACTGAATGGCAACACATTTAAAAATATTTTAAAATAAAATACTGTAATGGTATCTAAAATAACACTGCTCAGAAACACTTTGGTGACATCAAGCATATAGTATTTTATTCATAAGACCAAATCCATGACAAAGCAGTGAGATTTTTTTTTTTTTTCATGTTTTTCCTTTTTTCTTTACAAGTTGTCATTTTTAAAGATACAAGATACATAGTTTTGTCATACTGAAGCTGTTTCCGTTATACAGTGAAGGACTGAATTATGTACGTTTTAGTCCAGAACTTTGTATTTCTTGTAATTGTATTTCAGCTACCCAAGCTTAAGTGATCAAGAAGTATTAGATGCTCTGCTTGAATGTGTTAGGGGTTTCACAGCCAATTTGTCAATACAAATTGTTTAAGTGAAGGCTAAAATATTTAAGATATTCATTTACTGTATGAACACACAATAAAAATGTCATGTAACAGTCATAACTAAGGATTTAGAGCACTGATTTATATTTGTTCATAAATGAGACAAAATTGCTGATTTGACCCATTCAGTTCAATGATGGATGATTTTTTTTGTGCATTCGAAACATGTCTGTTTGTGAATGAAGGTCTGATTGTTAGAACCTCAGCGATTGCATGTTATTCCGCACATGGTGACCACACATCCAACAACAGATGTATACTGATGTAAAGCAGATAAAGGAAAGATACAAATACTAATTCAAAGCTATTTATATCTTTTCACCCCATCACAGTTGGCTTTTGGTTGTAAGATTGCTATCGTCAACATTATTAATATCTTATTTCTTTTACATTTACATAGTAATCTTAATAACATACTCAACAGAAAGGACACAGCATGGTGATCCTGACTCTAAAATATTTACAGCAATCTAACCAAAAACAAGACACATTTAAAACATAAATCTCCTTCCGTAAGAGTATCACTGTCACAAATGAATGGGTAACCATGGACACAGATTTCAGGCTGCTGGAGCGTGTGTCACGTGTGCAGGGAACGTTGGGCTGTGTTCAAAATAGCATACTACCATACTATGCATACTAGTATACCCCAGAGCAGTGTGCATGAAAAATTCAGATGTTTTGCCAAAATGTGCAATATAAAAAACACACAAAGAACAGGATGCTGAATTCCTCAATGCAGGATTTAGTACATGAAATATCAGCTGTGGTCTTTGTCATCTCCTTGATTTATTATTTTGACAGACTGATAAATCTTAAGAAGGATTTCTGTAATGTAATGAGGTTTACACAGTATGTAGTATGCAGTATGCTAATATTCCACTTCATTCCAAACGCAGCCATTCATTTCTAGATAATAAAACAGGAAATTACCTGACAGGATGTGATGAAAAAACTGTCGTATATATGCCATCTCTTCATAATTTAGACCTATCCATGTACCAGATATAGCATCTCGGATACATCAAGCCATTTTTAAATAGAACTACACACATTTTCCTGTAATATTACCTGAATGTCTTCACATCATGATTCTGATTGTGAGCTGTTGCATGGCCCTGGATTGCATTCATCAGGTAAATGTTATTGTAGGTCATTACTGTATGAAGCCAGCACGGAGATCTGCTCTGTTTAGTCTCAGCAGTGCAGGTCAAGGTCAGGACAAGGGCTAGTTAGAATTAAGAGAGCTGAACAACCGCATTTATCGATCAGCATCTGTGACTGACTCAGAGAGACAAAACAATGCACAAGGATTGTTTTCCAATGTCCTGAGCTTATTATATAATCACATGGCATCTACATAAATGACATTCACTTATTCATGGCTTCACAGGACTGAATAAGGGTATTTTATTCTTTAGTGGTGTAATATGAAGCAGCATTTGTCCTGCAAATTAACTGAGAAGTAAATTGTCCAGTCCACTGGTAAAATACTCCTGCATTCAGTATGCTTACAGTCTACAAGTATTACATTCCTCTGAAATATCTACCTGCAAATGTTGAAAGCATGGCTTAAAAGTTTCAATGCAACCTGAAGATCATACAAGACAGCAGACTATGGTAAGCTGTCAGGTTTGAGAGCTGGAGAAATATTATATGACTGAATCCCCAAAGGACTGTGCTATATCATAGCCAACCGGATGAATCACACAAAGTCGATATCTGAGTAATATTTTACCCCAAAATTAAATGGAAAATATATCAATTTTATTGTGCATGCAGATAAAGCCTATTTTTTGATTGTTTCATGACAATATAGCACATTCCCTCACCTCCCTCTCCATTATTATTATTAATTATATGAATAAATATAGATATGAATGATACAATCATAAGTTATTTATATATAATGGTAATATTTGTAGCACAGCCCTAATTGCATGCCGACGTTTTAAAATAAAAAATATCGTTAGGATGATTTTCATAACTGTATTACTGAGAACCATCAATGAAAACCAACTACAAATAAACCCAGAACTAAACATCTGGATGCATTACAATAACTGTAGGTGTTTAACTATGATGGAAATGTCACAATGGCAATGCAAATAATGAAAATTATACACAAAAACTGAAACATCTGGATGAATTACAGTAATTGTGGGTGTCAAACATTGATATGAAAGTAATGTCAAGAATCATCTTTCCACAAAATATCATTTCTTAAAAGTTTATTGTGATTTTGGGGTCAAATATGCTCCAGATGTGACTTGATGAGACTCACCGAACATCTCTAGATCCATCTACACCCAGCCTGCCGACCTGCAATCCGTCCCATTTTTTTCATTCGCAGACAGATGGCGCAGGATATTTGCATACTGTGATGTATTGTAGCATCTGTATTCACCTACAGTCATCTCTATTTGTACAGTATTTACATTGCGGTAAAATTACAGTAAGCCTTCTACTACATGGGAACAGACAATCTGTAGACCCATCGACGATTCCAGGTCACGTCCTACTGCCCTGTCCTCTTTAGTACAAACCCAGTACAGCATTGTATCAGAATCGGACAAATACATATTTACAAAAAATCCTGGTCTTCAGATTCAAACCTCTGATCGCCTTTTGCTTTTAAACATTGTTAAATCTCCCATGTGTGTTTGTGAGCATAACCCTCAAAGCCATGCAATCAAACATGTGAAGTCATATTTTGCCTTTTCTACACCAGTACTATATATATATATATATATATATATATATATATATATATATATATATATATATATATATATATATATTAAACCGATGTAACCACCCCAAAACCATATCCCTAATTATATAGTAGAAAAGTTAAATAAACAAGCAATCCATCTCATTGACAAGATTAAATTAACTGATAAACATTTAAATAAATAGACAGACCACTAAGAGCCTATATGTAAAGTATTCAGCTCAGTTCATGTCGAGAGAACAAGAGAAACTGAGGAAGAGAATAAAGAGATGAGGCCTATGTTACATTTGAGGAGGCTGCCAGACGCCTCGTAGTGGCCAAGCCCAGGAACAGACATCTGTCATGAGGGACAGCAGTTGCCATGGTTACTCTTTTCTCCTTTACTCAAGGTAGATATCTTCGGTAGGACAGGCGTATTCTAAGTGCTCCTGGTAGTACTCCTGGAATGCCCGTCTGAAACAAGCACACAGAGACATTCAGTACGTATCCGAACATACACGTGTGACTATATACCGATTTGTTCACAATAAACCAGGATTTAAATACAGGTCTAGGTAAGTCCACATCAAGCCCAGCACACAGTATACCAGCTAACTGCACAGGATGATTTTCTGGTTGCATAAAGAGTGCAAAATAATTTCAACTCTACATAAAACTAAAGCTGTAAGTCTGAACAAGTGCGTAGGTTGATGAGCTTCTCTCTTGTTATGTGCACTTGTGCGTTTTCTCTTGTGTAATTAACATGATGAAAACAAAGTATTGTCATCAAAACGACTTTTCCCCCTTCATTTCTGTGCTATATGAAAAGGCTATCATATAGTATATGTTCGTAAAGTTATATTATGCAATGTGGCAGAGCTTGCTGCCTCCTGCTGGGGCCCATAACTCAGGTCTCCTGTCTTCTCCAAAAGAGAGAAGCTTTGATAATTCACACAGCAGTCTGCTCTGATAATGGAGCAGAGATCGATCACCCGTATTTACGTCCCTTCTCCTCTCTTCTTTTCACCTTGGCTCGAAATTCTCAGTCTCAAAAGTTTCTTGTGAATGTTTTTGTGACGTGTATTAAACTCACCCCACACACTCAGCTACATGTCTCATGGCGTCCTGAGAGACAAAGACGTGACATGCAAACCTGTTCAGCATCGGGTGCTTGGTAATGAAACCAAAATAACTACAAAGAGACACACAGAGAGAGCGACAAGGTTTCATTTGGTAAAATGCATAAAGACTTGTTTTGGGGTTTAGGAAAAGAAATAGAAAGTGGTAATGAATGTGTGTGTATTTACCAGTTGTTTTTAGGATGACATCCACAGAAGGAGATGTTTTTCATTTGGAAGAAGTGACTACATCTGTCAAACTATGAAAATAAATGAGAGGAGGAATAATTACAAATATCAAAATCCAAGCAAAATACTAAAATTAAGATATTCTCATAATGTATACTAAGTATCTATGTATTAAATATTTTTTCTAATTAAAAGTCATGCACATATAATAGTATTTATTTTTAGTAAAAAAATAAAATAAAAATCTAATTCATTTACATGAGATGAAGACTCAATAGCCAAACAATACATAAAAGTAAATAAATACAAAAAGGTCTATAGTCACATGAATTGTACATACTAGCGCATTATACTAGCTTTTTTAAACCACATTTATCAGAGACCACTCTTTAAGTTTTCTCTCTCTCTTACCTCCCCTGAAAGGTCGTACTCGTCATCCAAACTCATGACTAGTTTCACACCCTGCAGGCTTATTTCCAGCTCACAAATAGATGGGGGATGAAGATGCACCGTCCTCTTCCTTGCCATAGCGATCTGAAATACAAACAAACTAGTGCTGTCAATCAAATTTAACCAAAATGAACCAATTAATCACACATTATTTCTGAAATTAATCATGATTAATCCCATCTAATAATTTCACATGCAATCTTCAAATTAATTACAGAGACAGTATATTTCTAAACATTTTTTAAGTTGCATCTTTTTTGTGACTGAATGGGAGTATCACTGATACCAATACTACTGAAAACAATTTTGACCCCCTAATAGTTAACTATTGATTTAACTATATACAGTATAATTGAGAGCTATCAGTTTTAACAAGTAGACTTGCAAAAATAACAGCATGTAATTTAAGTAAACTTAAAACAAGCTTAACATTAGCCCATTATAATAAATGTCATATTTTGAACCTATGTCCTTCAGCAAGTAGAAAATGCTACAGAAGTTATTGATTTCCTCTTTTTTCTTTGGTTCTTTTTATGAACAGACATCACAGCAGCAGGTTTATTAGGTTATTTTGGCTGCTATTACTTTAAGAGCTGCCGCTGATGAACATGTGGATCTGACACGATTCCTATTTTGCTCATATTTAACAAATATTTACATACATGCACAGTTTAAGGCAGCTTTTATTTGCCTTTTTTGGTAATTTCATGATTTAACTGATGACATAACGACATTGCATGCTCTAAGTTTCTTTTGTGCTTTGATATGAAATGATATAGAGTGCTCTGGCAAATTTGTGCGTGCAATTGTAGAGCACATGCTACTAGCACAGTATAATGGTTGACAGGACAGGAAAATTAATTTTCACTGACACTGTATAGCCTGACAACATCTCATCTGACCGCAGTTCACTGTTGTTCTACTCCCTCATCACCTTGTGCTCATGATTAGCGCCTGGTACTGAGGGGAAGATGGAGTGTACGTCTGTTGTGGTCATAAAGACGTTCTGCATCTAAATAAATGCAATTCTTTTTCAAGAAAAAAGAGACAGAAGCAGCAGTTGTGAGTGGGGTGCCAATCCCTAGCGCTGTGTTAAATTTTTTTAACGATGTTAAACTGGAAAAAAATGAATCACATGCATTAACGCACTAATTTTGACCGCACTAAAACTAACCTATTAGTTCCTGTTTGCATCATATGGTGTAACATTGTGCATTCATTAAGTCTCACACAATAACAGCACAAACTGATACATTTGCTGTCTATGGTACCTTCTGCATGGCAGCACACAGGATGCCATTGCCTTGGTGATAAGGAACTTCCACTGAACCCAGGAACTGCACTCGGAAGCTTTCCATCCAAGCAGGGTTCCTCTTCATTGCTATGGAAACACACAGGTCTTTTGTTTGGCCAACAACCTCGTGGGCATAGTACGCTGGGAAAATTCCTCTGGCCCCTGTGCGCATGTTGTACCCACGGTACCAGTAATCATCCTCCTCTTCCTCAACGAATAATGGATCATCAACGTCTAACTCCAGCTCATCTGCATGTCGTGGGATGAACCTGCAGCACGGGCAATAAAACTTGCATTTGCATTGCTTGCAATAGATATTATAAGCAGTCAATTAACTTTTTAACAGATATTATAAAAGAAGATTTCATTAAGGGTTTATGATTGGACATTAAACCAGACTGGAGCTTTTTGATTAGAGCTACTGTAGGTGTTTTTAGGTTATAGTGTTGGCAGCATTGCTCACCTGAAGACTGCTCTGTGAGTCTGATCTCTTTCTTCTCCATTTATAGTGCACGAGAAAAGCCCAAAGGACTCTGTGCCTGAAACACACATAATGCAGATGCATTATGTCACTGTATACTGAGATATAAGCCCCAAGGTAGATTCTCTGAGTGTGCACATGTATGTGTGACACAGAGTACTGCAAAACTCATTTAGAAGCAGGTCATACAAAATCCTTAATCTTCTGATCTCATCTCATTAGGATTATTAATTATTAATCTTTCCTGTTCAGCGAGACGGGCTCCTAAATTATGTAAAATAATCATCTAAATCTCTAAAACTGAACTAAAAGACCCCAGAAAGGATCTGTGAATGGGAGTCAATTAAATTTGGTAGTTTTGTCAGTAATATACAACAATTTAGTTTCCATTTCCTCCTTGTGCATATTTGTGTATTAAAACTTTACAGTAGCTTTAAAAATGTTGCTTTATTAGTCATATTAGTTTAAATCAAGAGAGTAAACAATAACAAATGATGTATTTGTGGCATTAATAAATCTTTCAAATAAATCAAAATCAATGGATCATTCCATACATTTAAAGTTAATGGGGTCCAAAACAACACTGGACCCCACTTGACTTTCTTTGTATGGACAAAAAAAAAAAAAAAAAAAAAAAAAACACTTGAAAACATTTTTAAAATCATCTCATTTTGAGTACAGGTTTGGAATTAAAGGAAGGTGAGAAAATGATGACAGATTTTTGGGTGAACTATCCCTTAACTCTATTGTGCACAATGTTAAATTTCACTTACTGGAGGACCGTGATGTGCTGTTGACAAACACATTGAGGAACTTCTTTGAGAAAGGTAAATCTGCCTCGGGGGAGGAGTCTTCTTCAGAGGAGCTTAACAGCAAATCTGGTCTCATGCCTCCTACCATCTGGCCCTGTCCATAAATGTCTTCATCTTCATCAACAACTTCTTCATCACAGATAGTAGAGAGTCCATCACTGTCCTCACTGAGAACAGAAGTACAGCGCTTTAGGCTCACCAGCTCAAGGGTTGTGTTTTCATCCACCACTAGGGTGTACTTCATTGAATCATATGCCAAGGAGTCATCAATGGGCCGGTCGGAAGTTGTGTTCCTCAACTCTCGCACACTCTCGTCAATAGGTGGGGAGCTGTCCAAGTAAGCCTCATTTTCAAAGGGTGAAGGTACCGTGTGAAGATCCTCCAGAAAAGGGGAGGTATCTTGCTCATTTTCATCATTATCTGTCGAGTATGTAAGACTGAAACAGTGATTGGTCTGTGATGTTGGAATGTCCAGTGTAAGGCTGTTTTTGACTTCTGTGATTCGCTGCAAAGTGAGCTGATTGACCCGTGTCTCCCGTCCCTCATCCTTGTCGCTGATTATGCTCTCGCTCAAGCTGGGAGATTCCAGCTCCTTCATTCTCTCCATCATCAAGTCATTATTTGGCTCCTCCTCTTCTTCTTTCTTCTTGTTTTTCAATGAGTTTTGGGATGGGAAGTCCTCCGATTCATAATTCTTTGCCCTCGTTTCAAATCCCTCTGTAAAGACAGGTGTAGCGTTGCCATATATGTGTTTGCTCATGTACAGACAAGAGTCTGTTCTCTTGCTTTCCTTCAGTCCCTCTTCAGATACATAGCTGGCTTCACTCTCTTTCTCTTCATTCAGCCTCATCTCTGATTTTTCAGAGGGAACCCCTTTTGACTTTTCTTCAGATTTCTGCTTTTGTGAATTGCAGCAATCCATCTCATTGAAAGTATCTGTTTCCAGGTCTGATGAGGGTGAGATGGTGTCAGAGATGGAGGCTGAGTGTTTGAGGCACTCTTCTGGGCAACTGATTGGGTAGGAGCCTTCTGAAATCATCCTGTTGACCAGGTTGCTGAGAAGCCAAGGAGAATCAGAGTTTTCACTGAGTTCGTCCTCTGACTCTGACTCTGATTCTCCCTCGCTGTTACCATCATACTCGTCCACAGAGGGCATGAGTTTGGGGCCAATGGGCAAATAGAAGGAGGGTTTGAAGCTCTCGAGACTGTGGTCAGGCTCAATCTTCAACAACAGCTGCTGAGAGCCACTATCCTCACAGGGGACGGCAGGGGGAAGAGTCTCATCTGGATCAGCCTGGTGCTCATAAACCTGTTCATCGTCTACATTCTGCAGGCCCATCAGAGCTTGGCCATCATCTAGTTGTAACATGTCTGGGCTGGGATCTAGACCTGGTGAAGGTTCTTGTTTAATTGGGTCAGGTTGGCCTAGAAGAAGAGAAGCTTTTAGACCTACAATACCACTGTCCTGCTCAGGGTCCAGCTCCTGGTCCAGTTCTTGGTCTGAGGTTGGGGAGCTGGCTTCTTCAATGGAATTGGTGAGGTGCGAGGAACGCCCACTGCTAGATTCACTGGTCAGGTCCAGCTCTGTCTCCGAGATGGAGGAAATCATGTTACTAGCAAGTGGATCACATGCAAATGCAGCCTCAAGTTCCCCTTCAATATCAGAGTCTGATCCAGGAGAGCTAAGGTCATCACTGTGGCGGTCTGACTCTGCATAGCGTTTTGCATTCATATCAGCAATACCTGGATCAGAAGAAGGAGAAGTTGTGTCATTTGCAGCAGCAGGTTGACCCAGATGCATGTTTCGAGGTTCATCCATAGCATCAAGCACATCTGATCGACTGGACGACACATAGCTAGAGACAGAAATGGACTCAGCTTGTTCAATGCAGGGGAACTCAATGTAAGAAGAGGCCTCAGCTTCCTTGCAGGTTTGATCATAGGTATCATTACTCATGAAGTCAATGTCAAACTCTTTGTCCAGGTCCTCATCCGATAGCGGAGTCTCAGCATCATTACCAAGAGGTGCAGTTGAGGACAGACACCTACTGGTGCCATCATTTTCCAGCTCTGGGTCATCAGCAGTCTCTGTGGTCACAGTATAAGTGTCATTGGGTCGAGAGCGGCAAGGTCGACGTTTGGCATGACCATTCAGGTCATGGTCAACCTCAGTGTCGGAGCACTGGGAAGTGCAGTCATCCACTGAGGGAACAAGCTCACTTAGAGTGGATTCCTCAACATCAGGTTTCACCACATTCACCTCAGACCCACTTGATGAGTTATGTTGACCAAAGGAGCCTGGTTTGGAAGATGAGAAAGATATAGAAAGAAAAAGAGATATGGAGGGGAATTGAGATAAGTTGACAAGGAAAGGACAAAATAAAAAATGTAGTTGGAGGCATCGAATATAACCATTATTATGGTTGTATTATATATTAATTTGATTAGCCATTATCAACACGATCAGACTTCTTACCGTATTCTGGTTGCTCTCGTCTGTTGCCTTCAAAGTCGTACAGCAGTGGCCTGCCAGGTGACTGATGAAGACCACAATGTCCTGGTGGGTTTGAGGGTGTACCATTGGTAGAGCCGGTGGTATCTGGAGCCCCCAGGCATGTAATAGTTACATGGGAACCATCCTCAAGGCAAGAGTGGTTTGGAGAAAAACAACCTAAAATGTTGAGTAAAATTATTAACAGTCGGCTACATTTATAGCTACAGAAATATCAAGAATAGATATTAACCAATAGAATGTGATCAGTGACATTCTGATGCAATAATTGTACGAATAGTTTTTTTTTAAGATTTATTTTTGCCTTTATTGTGATATAGGACAGATCAGACATGACAGGAAGCGAAATGGGAGAGAAAGAAGGGGGCAGGTTTGGAAAGGTCCTCAAGTCAGGATTCAAACATGGGATGCCTGAAGCGCAGTAGCGCTTTTTTTTAAGCTGTTCATATGTTTTTGGAATCTTGGAATCTATTTTGGAATTCTGTTTCGGATTATTTTATATTATTGTTACATATACAATATATGAACAAACAATTACCCTGTGAAGTCGGGTTTTGAAGAGAATCCTGCCAGCTTGCCTTTCGTGGTGACACGTTGCTGTTGTTGTTCAGGGAGTCCTGAGATTAGGACCAAAAGAGGAGTTTAAATACATTATATATATATACACACACACACACACACACACACACACACACACACACACACACAAACCCGATTCCAAAAAAGTTGAGACACTGTACAAATTGTGAGTAAAAAGGAATGGAATAATTTACAAATCTCATAAACTTATATTTTATTTACAATAGAATATTGTGAATATATCAAATGTTGAAAATGAGACATTTTGAAATGTCATGCCAAATATTGGCTCATTTTGGATTTCATGAGAGCTACACATTCCAAAAAAGTTGGGACAGGTAGCAATAAGAGGCCGGAAAAGTTAAATGTACATATAAGGAACAGCTGGAGGACAAATTTGCAACTTATTAGGTCAGTTGGCAACATGATTGGGTATAAAAAGAGCCTCTCAGAGTGGCAGTGTCTCTCAGAAGTCAAGATGGGCAGAGGATCACCAATTCCCCCAATGCTGCAGCGAAAAATAGTGGAGAAAAATCAGAAAGGATTTTCTCAGAGAAAAATTGCAAAGAGTTTGAAGTTATCATCATCTTCAGTGCATAATATCATCCAAAGATTCAGAGAACCTGGAATAATCTCTGTGCGTAAGGGTCAAGGCCGGAAAACCATACTGGATGCCCTTGATCTTCGGGCCCTTAGACGGCACTGCATCACATACAGGAATGCTACTTAAATGGAAATCACAACATGGGCTCAGGAATACTTCCAGAAACCATTGTCGGTGAACACAATCCACCGTGCCATTCGCCGTTGCCGGCTAAAACTCTAAGAGAAGCCATATCTAAACATGATCCAGAAGCGCAGGCATTTTCTCTGGGCCAAGGCTCATTTAAAATGGACTGTGGCAAAGTGGAAAACTGTTCTGTAGTCAGACGAATCGAAATTTAAGGTTCTTTTTGGAAAACTGGGACGCCATGTCATCTGGACTAAAGAGGACAAGGACAACCCAAGTTGTTATCAGCGCTCAGTTCAGAAGCCTGCATCTCTGACGGTATGTGGTTGCATGAGTGTGTGTGGCATGGGCAGCTTACACATCTGGAAAGGCACCATCAATGCTGAAAGGTATATCCAAGTTCTAGAACAACATATGCTCCCATCCAGATGTCGTCTCTTTCAGGGAAGTACTTGCATTTTCCAACATGACAATGCCAGACCAAATACTGCATCAATTACAACAACATGGCTGCGTAGAAGGATCCGGGTACTGAAATGGTCAGCCTGCAGTCCAGATCTTTCATCCATAGAACACATTTGGCACATCATAAAGAGGAAGATGCGACAAAGAAAACCTAAGACAGTTGAGCAACTAGAAGCCTGTATTATACAAGAGTTGGAAAACATTCCTATTCCTAAACTTGAGCAACTTGTCTCCTCAGTCCCCAGACGTTTGCAGACTGTTATAAAAAGAAGAGGGGATGCCACACAGTGATAAACATGGCCTTGTCCCAATTTTTTTTAGATGTGTTGATGCCATGAAATTTAAAATCAAATCTTTTTTTTCACCTTAAAATGATACATTTTCTCAGTTTAAACATTTGATATGTCATCTATGTTGCATTCTGAATAAAATATTGAAATTTGAAACTTCCACATCATTGTATTCTGTTTTTATTCACAATTTGTACAGTGTCCCAACTTTTTTGGAATCGGGTTTGTAGATATATATATATATATATATATATATATATATATATATTCAGGTGTGAGTTAGAGGTACCTGTGAAACTGCCTCAGTCAGGTTTAGAGTGGTTGGGCGGCTCTTCAAGGTGCCCAGAGTAGGAGAGGGGGGAGGAGATTCTGATGGTGAGGGAGGGGCATCAGGATCTGCATCCTCTTCTTCTTCCTCATCATCTTCATCATCGATCATCTCAAACTCTTGGAAGTCATCTTGGAATGAGCACACTGGGTGGTGGAAATCATTCTTTTCTAGGATCAAGCAGTCCTTTACAAAAAAAGAAGAAAAAAGAAAGAAAAATATTTTAAATATTTTACCAGAAAATAATATCTGGTGTAGCACTGTAAAACATTACCATAAATCTATACTGCAACCTGAAACGGGTGACTGAATGAACCAGGTAAGAGCAATTATACACAAAAATTCAATATTCACAGATATCAGTCAGAGCAAATGCTTCTCATGTCTACAATGCATGATTCAGCATGACCTTTTGCTATGCTGTTAATGGTGTGTTCCATCTATTAGTTGGGCCATATGTTCACCCTAGACTGGATGAAGACTTGACTGCTAGCCAGGCCATAATTTCTGAAACGTGTTACTATATATATATATATAGATTGGTGGTTGCAGAAACAAAAAACTCTATATTGCAGATATATTTAATGGCAAATACACCATATGTTTATGACTGTAATATTGAAATTAACAGTGAATTTGAAGGTATATTTTAGATTAGAAATAAATAAATAATTGAGGTTGTTACAACAGGAAATAATTTAGGCATCTTTCAGTTTGCAAAAAATACAATAAAAAGTATACGTACAATAATGCAATTATATGAAATAAGTATATGGGGCAATTATACAAAAAAAAATTTAAAGCAGAAATGTGGGACTTTTTTTAATAAATTCTTTATTTTAATTAAAACATAATAATGATAAAAATAATTGTAAGTGCATTACTAAAAGCTTGTTTTTATTCACCCTGGAATATTGCTTTATAACTAAATTGCTTTTAAAACTAAATGTAGAGTGTGTACTAAATGTAGGACGGGACTAGATTTTATAGATCAGTAATTAACTAGTTAGTAAAAAAGTGGGCGTTATACCAAAACAGAGTCAGATTAATCATTCACAATGTATTAAGAATGTAAATATGATGAATAACTCTAATTTTGAATTAATTTTGTCTTGAAAAGGGAAAGTGGATGGACTGAGGATGGACTGAACAAAGCTGAGAGAGTCTTATGGGGAAGGGCAGATGGTGATCGATGCCAAAGCTCCTCAGGTTTCAGCACCCTTCCAGAAAAACAAGTCAATGCACTTACATAAGCCTAACGTCTGATATTAACCTCAATTAAGAACGCACAAACTAGAGTTAAAATTATGTTTGTTGCCTGGCAAATGTGTGTGGGTGATGTCATTAAAAGTCTCACACTGCATTAGATTCACAACCAGCTGGCACTGCAGGGACCTGCATCTATACGCCATTTCTCTAACCAAATCAATACCCCTAACCAGCAGCAGTCAAACACACTATGGCTGATACCCGCACTTAGGAGAGAGACATAGATGGTGTAATGCTGTATTAACGTAGTTCTAGCTGTCCAGCATGAGTTAGTTTATAAATGCTATATTACATTTTACATTTACATTACATTTAATCATTTAGCAGACGCTTTTATCCAAAGCGACTTACAAATGAGAACAATAGAAGCAGTCAGGTCAACAAGAGAACAACAACAGTATACAAGTGCCATGACAAGTCTCAGTTTGTCTAGCATAGAACGCATAGGTTTTTTTTTTTTTTTTTTTTTTAAAGAAAAGGAAAAGTGCTAGTGTTAGTTGGTTAAGTGGAGGCGAAAAAGATGAGTCTTTAGCTGTTTCTTGAAAATGAGTAAAGACTCAGCTGTACGAATTGAGATTGGGAGGTCATTCCACCAGCTGGGCACAGTCCAGGAAAAGGTCCTTGAGAGTGATTTTGAACTTCTTTGGGATGGTACCACAAGGCGTCGATCACTTGCAGAGCGCAAACTTCTGGAGGGCACATAAGATTTAACCAGTGAGTTTAGGTAAGTTGGTGCCGCGCCAGTGGTCGTCTTGTAGGCTAGCATCAGTACCTTGAATTTGATGCGAGCAGCTACTGGTAGCCAGTGTAACCTGATGAGGAGCGGAGTAACGTGAGCTTTTTTTGGCTCATTGAAGACAACCCTCGCTGGGGGGGGATATTGAAACTCTATCGTTCTTATATTTCCAAGGACGAGACCTCACCCCTGACCAGCACTGATTTTACATCCCTGCTCAGAGACAGAGTCAGCATTACACCAGCAAAAAGTGTTCTGCTGAGCCAGCCAAACTCACACAGAAGTCATGAATGAATGCAGTGCTCTCGATGTTGACCGCACAGGCAGAGCAAGAGAGAGATGAAGAGGACAAAATAAAAGATGCAGTGTTAGAAGGTCAAGGAAACACCATAACATTGTAAATAGAGAAGCTTAGAGCACACATACACACACACACACACACACATCAGCTGTATATTGCAGTAGATGCAGGAAGGAGGTGGGTCGACTGATGTCTCAGATGAGTATCTATACTAATGCAGAGACATTAACTACAGCACTGCATAATTGAGGGCTCTTGAATAATTCATTAGACAACCTATTCATCAGTTCTGAATGAGTCTGTCAGTGTTGCCTGGTTTATTACAGTTAACCAAAAAAAAAAACAGAAAAGTTTTCCAGGTAATCATTTCATTTACTTTAAATTAGACATAAAACATAATATATATTATAGTATATTATTATGAATCTTAATAGCGAAGACCACTTTTTTACATATTTTATCCCCCAATAAATATTAAGGTAAGGTAAGCTTGTGTTTATTTATTTATTTTTTATTAATTCATAAAAGTCTCTTATATTAAATTCTTGGCTTGCAGAAAAGAAAAGAAACTAAACGAAATGAAACATCAAGACAACATGTTCCAGAACTGAAAATCTACCATTTAATGCTCTTAAAAATATGAATTGTAGAAAAATGAATTAAAATATAAAATGTTCAGTTAAAAACTGATACTACTACTAATAATAATAAAATTCAATAAAGCAAATGAAAAAAAATCCAATAATAAAATACTGTGAATGCAGAAATAAAGGTAAATACAGTGTTAGCGGGAATCACTGTTTTCTGCTCCACCCTCTGAGCTGATGACATCAATAACTCAGTCTTTCCTCTGGGGTTCAGAGCCACAGCACTGCTCCGTTTAACAGATTGCAGTGCGATGTTACCAGCTAATCATTTCCACTGTATAGATGAGTGGGAAAGCATGTGTGTCAGAAATGCACAAACAAATGTACATAGAACAACAAACACGTACTGATAATTCACACACACACAAACACTCTCTCTCTCTCTCTCTCTCTCTCTCTCTCTCTCTCTCTCTCTCTCTCTCTCTATCTCTCTCTCTCTCTCTCTTACACACAAAAGTTCCACAAGAACAACATCTCTTTTGATCTCTTTGATCTCTCATTAGGAGCAGTTTGGACAGACACTAAGATGACACATCTTATGCATTTTAGCTAATCCCTCTCTCTCTCTCTTTCACACACACACACACACACACACACAGTCATCACACACTATAATTTCAGATTTAACCCTAAAACATGCACTTTAGTTCTACACGGGTGGGCCTTAAAGATGGAAAAAAATCAAAATCTGACATTTTGGAATTAGCAGTTGAAGCGTGGGATAAGAAATAAGATAAGATAAGAAAATAATCCTACACAAAACAGCATTTTAAAGTAAAAAAAAAAAAAAACTGACGAATGTGTTTGAATACAACATCTGAACAATATTGTGAGGTTTGTTAAATGTAGTCTAAGCGGAATGACTGACAAATGTTCTAAGGTGTGCAATTATTTCCAGGGAAATGCATAGCTAAAGTAGTTCCAGGCAGGTTTTGACAACATTACATGTCCATTTCACTTTGCCAATTGATTTGAGTTATTTCAAATGTGCTTACAAAAGAAAAAGAACCAAAGTCAACAACAAATCTTACCGAGCAAATAAATTAGTAAACAACAAAATAAAACGACAATTTATTCCATCAATAAAAATTGACCATATTTAATTAGTGTGAACACATTATTATTGCAACTGCAATTCTTATTAGCAATTATAATAGATGTATGAATGTATGAATATCCAAGTCAGAAATAACTTGCAATCTTTACAGCTATTTTAATAAGAGTTGCATAGCTGGGGAACAAATAATGGACAATAATATAACATTTTTATTATAAAAATGTAATTCTAAAAATCCTAATCACATTCATAATGTGCTCTTTTGAAACCAATATCTAGCACTTTTTAAAATATTAAAATGTATTTTTTTCATCAAAACATTCTTCAAAGTCTTCATTTCTTTTCTTTTTTCTTTTCTTTTCTTTTCTTTTCTTTTCTTTTCTTTTCTTTTCTACTGATGTAGCTAAGGCTGCAAAAGTGAGAAGCAGTGCCCTACATGATAAGCTACATATTCTGTTACATTAAGAAATATATTACATTACGTAAGTTAAATGTTTTGTGATTGCCGTTTCGTGTTGTTTTTCAAATACTGCACACTACTCTGCTTAGTTGACGTTCATCGACAGTATACTTTGATATGCAATACCCCAGAAACCCAAATCTGGTGAATGTACTCTGAGAGCCGGAGCTCTGTGTGACAGAATGAATAATCCACGAGGAAAGTGAGAGAGAGGGTGAGAAAGCTGGAGAGAGGGAGTGAGAGTGTTTGGAAAGATGGAATTGTTGGTTGGAAATGATCTGTACAAAAATAAATCTAGAAATTTTAATGTCAAAATGTCACATTCATTCTTTACTGGCACAATGTATGCCACCACAATTAGCCAAAATGTATTTATCTGTATTTCACAGCAGGTGTGTTTTTGTCATGAGATTTGTGATATGGAATGTCAAAAATTGACTCAAGCTGCAAACCAAAAAAATTACACAAATATGAACACCTACTACTATACTAAATTGTGGGCTCTATGAAAGATCTAATCACAGAAATAAAAATAATGCTTTCACATAAGGCATTCAAGGAAAAATGGATACAACTAAAAATCTGAGAAACTGATTTGTTAAGAAATAAGCTGGTGAACGGTCTTCACTAGAGAGGCGAGTCTGATATAAAGTATCTCATCTAACTGCAGGACTTTAATCTGTTACCAGAGAAGTAGAAGAACACCAAGTTTTTAGATTTTACAAAGATTTTTCTTTCTAAAAGATCTGTTATGCAGCCAGTGAAAGCTTGCTGCGAGCTTTGTCAAATAGTAGTCAAATAACGTCAAAGAGTATAAATGTACAAATATCGTTTCTATCCCAGTTATGTCAGAAACACATCTGCATGGTAGAAAATCGGCATTACAATCAGTTCACAAACATAAGCTCTGCCTCCTTAGTTACTGTTGCTAATCTATCAAACATTCCTAGCAATTGCATTTTTTTTCAGTAACCAAAAAAGGCTACAGTATGCAATGAAAGCTACATATGAAAAGTGAAATTGGACAAATTTTAAAAAATTGGACAAGATTCAGAATCAATTAAGTGACGTGACATTCAGCCAAGTATGGTGACCCATACTCAGAATTCGTGCTCTGCATTTTACCCATCCTAAGTGCACACACACAGAGCAGTGAACACACACACTGTGAACACACACCCGGAAAAGTGGGCAGCCATTTATGCTGCGGCGCCCGGGGAGCAGTTGGGGGTTCGATGCCTTGCTCAAGGACACCTAAGTTGTGATATTGCCGGCCCAAGATTCGAACCCACAACCCTAGGGTTAGGAGTCAAACTCTCTAACCACTAGGCCATGACTCCCCCGGATTCTATTATTCTTCAACTAAGAAAAAAAAACTGTAAAATTTATGTAAAAGGGTTCAAATAATATTATTTATTACTATTACTACATTACATTTCTTTAAATGTTCAAATGAAAAACATAATCGAAAGGATATTTCTTTTTTCTTCGCCAGTTTATGAATCACATAAAAATGTGTATCACTAGAGATGACACCTCAAAACAATACTAATATGAAGTTAATACAACCAATGAAATCTAAAAAGTATTTCCAAACCTTTAATTATTGTTCGTAAAAACCTTGAAGGTTTCTTATGTAACTGCTCTGAGTGGCACATTGGAGGCACAGAGGATGTCTTCTGTGATTTCATATTCTTTAGTTGTATAGACAAGGGACAGGCCCTTCAAACACGATGCAGTGCTGCTTCCATGTGACATAATCCTGTGGGACAGGCAATTGTGTGTGTATGTGTGTGCTGAATTAGAGCCGCTAACTGTGACAAAAAAAGAAAAACTGTAGCCTGACACACTGGATGGATTCTGCTGCCCACTTTGAGATCAACCAACCAATCAATAAATGACCAGCCTATGGACCGTCCAATCACCATCCAGAACCAACTAATCAGTCTGCCTACATACTTAACAGTCTGAGGTCACTGCATGCTATGATGCCCACAGATTGCAAATGTGTGGATCGAATCACTGCATTTAAATCACTTTGACACACCAAAGGTACATGTGCTAGAATAGAAAGCAATACACGAACGTTTGAACATTTTGCAGAGAACATAAGAAGAAAAATATTAGGAGCAGGGTGAGGAAGAGGAAGTGGTTGTGTTGTAATAGGACTGAGGTACAGAAAGCTGAGAAGAGAGTTCTGCATAGAAGCAAACTTCACTGGGTCACCAGCCCTTCTACTGCAGCAGTGGCACACCGCCACCACAATAAAACATTTACAATCCTCAATGCAGCCAGCACACACATAGTATAAATTACAAATATTTCCACCTACACCTACACAAACTACATTTGGGTGTTCAATAAATATAGTGGGTATAGTAGTTCAATATAAATTTATGATTTCGTTCCATTAGATGTTAACGTAAAGGTAAATCCAGAATTTGAGTTGAATTTGAATTAGCGTAGCAAACAAGACACAGAACTGCATCAAAAATCTGAATGTACTGTAAGGGAGTAGAATTGAGTATGAAAGTAGAACTGATTCAAAGTTAATGAAATTCAGAGAAATTCGTAAAATTGCAATTTTTCAATAGGACAGTAAAGTCTGTCAAAGCAGACTTTGAATCATGGCTTTTTGGAAAACACTTAAAAAGTGTTCAAATTGAAGGTTTATAGGCATTAATGGCAAATGGATAGATGGATGGATGATGGATGATGGACTGAGAGACGGACTGACAAGACAATGATAGATAGATCATGCAGAGAAAATACATGCATCATAAATGGTTGATACCTTTTCATAAGGGTCAGAGTTGCAGTTGAGGCCTATGCCACAATCATCTGTGATTTCGGACAAATCTTCATCATCAAACTCCTCCAGACTGATGTCATGAGCCGGCCTGCAAACAGAAACAAGACAATTCTCAAAAATGAAAATCATGATTTTTAAATCTTTTTAGATCTTTAAATGTACTGAAATCAGCATGTTTGTGTAAGGGTTAGGAAATATCATCACCTCTGTATGAAAACCATAGCATCTATGAGATGTGCTGGCTAATATATATGTGTGTGTGTGTGTGTGTGTGTGCGTGCGTGCGTGTGGGGAAGTCTGATCTGAAATATGAGCTGCCAAGACATGTCAGCTGATTCCACACACACACACACACAGGTAGATAACCTACGATATCCACAAGGCCACTCAGATTAGCACTCTCTTTCATATGCACACACACACACACACACACACACACACAGACACACGTTTGTTTTTGTGAAAAGTGGGGACATCCCATAGGCTTAATGGTTTTTATACTGTACAAACTGTATATTCTATGGCCCTACACCAACCCTACACCTAACCCTAACAGGAAACTTTGTGCATTTTTACTTTCTCAAAAAAAAACATATAATAATTTCTCTCTTCCACCATCCCCGTTCATAATGATAAGTGGGTTAGCATGCTGCTAAATAAGGCCAGCCACTGTTTTGCCTTATTTGTCTCTGCTTTGGCTCAGCAAAATGCATTAACCCGGATTCTGGTGTATGCTAGCTGCTAACACAGGGACGATTTCATCTCCGCTGAGCTCCACTCAGCTGACAGCAGTGCTGCAATGCAGCTTTTCATAGTCAGAGCGCCACAATCACACAGATCTGTAATGTATGGAGGATTCAAGACAGAACAAGAGAAAGTGGGAGGAGGAGAGAGACGTGTTTACTGGGTGCCCTTGTCTGAAAATATAGATTTTTTTTTATATTTATATCTGTGGAATCAGAAACAGAAGGCCCTGTTGTAATGCTTTAATTAGTAAGTGATACAGATAATATTGCTACAAAAATAACTTAAATAGTTAACAGAGGATGAAAACTATGACATAGGATGTTTCAATTTGTAAACCAATATCATCTATGTAAAAAAAAACAGCTTCATGTGGGCAAACATGATTTATACTGTGTCGAAATACTTGATACCTGATTGAAGCTTTTGCTCATTTGTGTTATTTTTGTCTTTTAATGTATTCTGTGATCATCTCTGCTGGCACTCGTATCCTTTTTACTCACAAGAGTCTTTATATCAATGCTCATGCTATTCCCGGTTGTTGTGTCACAGGTGAAAACTGCTGAACTCATGACTAACATATACTGACAAAAATGTTACCATTCCTCTTCTAAGAACCACAAATCATTTCATCAATAAAATATACCTCCAAAACAAATGCTAAACCATGAATTAATCTTAACATGAAGCCTTACACGAGCACTATAAACTCTCTTTAATGCCTCCATTTCAGAAGTCTTATTATAACATCAGTAATGGCATTCGCTCAGCCCTTCTTTTCTGTGATCCAAATTTCTTTCTAAACTTTCTAGGCGGAGTCAAGTGGCTTTTGGAGAAGTGGACACTACCAAGTATCAGTGTCAGCTGTGGGTTCCAGGCAGCTCTTAAGTGGTTAAGTGACTGTTCAAAAGGTAGTTGTACTTGTTCTTTAACATTTCTGTGGCCTTTTTGTCTGATTTCAATTTACTCAACTATGCAAATATAGATTCTGTTTCTCTACTGTTGACAGTTTAGGCTAAAAGATATTAACAAACAGTCTAAATGTTAAATCTAGACGTTAAATATTAAAATTGCACCTGCACTGTAAAATGTTTTGTCATTTAAAAATATACTTCATGTGTAGAGAAAGAGAGGGAGGTTTAAATATTAAGATTACTCTTAAAAATATACAGTATGTATTTAATAACAATGAAAATTTGTTCAAAATTGTTCAAAGGCAAACAGCTGTGGAAATGCTTCAGTACCCTGTCTGTCAAACCATGATGCACAGCACACGGGAAATCAAGTGTGTAGAATCTCATCACGTGTGCTGACCTGTGGGTCAGATTCCAGATGAATGGACAGGAGACGGGCTGGTATAATCAGGGATGGCAGGCTATTGTTGACACTGCAGAAAATGGCAACCCTTATTCTACTGGAGCACAACAGAACCATACTGGAAAGATGAACTTCGACTAACTATTTCTCACCTTTAAGCAAGAAGAGAGTGGATTTTTTGTCATGCTTCTAACAAGCTGTGTTTGCTTTTCTGTGACTTGATAAAGCAAAATTATTAATGTTTTTCTTTTACCCAGATGCTCCAAAAAGTCTCAAACTTTCTGAAATGGAAAAAAAAATAAGAATTAAAAATCTACCCTCATTTACTCATCCTCAGATTGTTCCAAACTTTCTTCTGTTGAACGTAAAAAATTTCTGAACATATTTTTAATTTGAAGAATGTCTGTAACCAGTTGCCGTTAACAAATTACTATGGAAGTCAATGGCTACCAGCAACTTTTTGGCTACCGACTTTAATATCTTCTTCTTGTGTTGAACAGAAGAAAAAAAAATCCAAAGATTTTGGGGTTAATTATTCCCTTTAACTCACCTTCCTGTCTTTTTTTCCTTCTACAGAACCCATAAAGAAAAAAAATACATTTCCTGTGTTCGACAGGTTTGAAACAACATGAGTAAATGATGACAGAATTATAATTTTGGGGTAAACTCACAATATGGTTCAGTTTAACAATCTCTGAGTTTGGAAAAGCTTCCTGAAAAAGCTAATATGTTTACCTCTGTCCATGCTTTCCATGCTAATCAGAGCACCATTTACAATAATTTTAGTGCTGAATACATCTGAATACATTTGTACATGAGCCTCTAATGACCCTCCCATGAGATGAAACATGGTAGTGCGGAAATAATCCCACATACCCGAGAAAAACTTCCAGGATCCAGACAGTGGATTTTGTGCCTTGAAGATGCTCTTTAATGAGCTTCTGTTTAATCGCTGAAATATCAGAGGATTTAGAAGAATGTCGCTCCACTGAGCAAGTCAACCCCAGTGTGTGCATGTGTGTGTGTTTTAGGGTACAATGCCACTTCAACCCAAGACTATCTAAACCAAATTGTGCCTCACACGTTTAAACACACACACACACACACACACACACACACACACACAAAATACAAATCTTCAAAAAACAGATCTACAGCAGGTCTCTATCTCCATTCACAGTCCATGCTCTGATCTAACCTGTGGCTTGAAGGCAGATGGTACAGGAGCTCCTGGGAGAAGCAGTGTTCTAGACTCAGAACCACTCTATGATATTAGTTACAGACTCACAGTGAGAAATGAATTATGAATGAGTTCACAAAAACCAGATCTAGCAGCAGTTCTAATGATAGGGTGGATCTACAAACCCATTTAGCTTTGCATATGAACCTACAGTAAGTGGCAAAGATATTCAAAGTGAGTTTTACCTAATTAAACGTGTTAATTAGGAGAATTAACTTCTAGGAATTAATTTCTAGGAAAGAAAAAGAAAAAAGTAAACTCAATTAAAGGGACCAGAATATCGTACAGACTTGGGGTAGTCTTCGAGTCACCTAGCAACCACCCAAAGTGTTCTAGCAGTCACCCAGCAACCAGCCAGAACACCCTAGTAACTGCATCACAATGCACAAAACAACCTATAAGACCACATGGCAATGCACTAGCTATACCACTCAGAACAACCACCCTAGCAAAAACATTGAAATGCCCTACCAACACTGTTTGGAACGTTACTTTAAAAAAGTAATTAGTTATAGTTACTCACTACTTGTTCCAAAAAGTAACTGAGTTAGTAACTGAATTACTCTATAATAAAAGTAACTCGTTACCAGGGAAAGTAACTATTTGCGTTACTGTAATAAAAAAAAAGTTTCTATATGTCAAATAATTTGTTTTTTATAGCAGTTTTCACAAGTCAGTTGAAATAAGTAGAACAGACAGGTGTTCGTACATAACTTTCGAGATTTATTGCACGTCAACAGATAGCAAGTTTTATCCTGCACTCTTTGTAAGAAAAGTGTTTTTGGCCACTAGCTTTGTAGATGCGTGTGTCACACATTACATGTACACATTACATGCACGTTCTTGCCTTTGACTACAATGAATTTGAAGTAGTGCTTATATCTCCACCTTGAAAATGCCAACTTTTCATCGGATTGCTCCTGACTCGCCATTTCTCCTGCTGCTGCGAATCTCTGTGTAGCTGTTGCGTGTGTGTGACTGTGTTTGGCGCCGCTGGCGCGTGTGTGTAAAAACACTGGCTCTGATTGGCTACCATGAAACACATGACTCTGCCTTAGCCAATCAAAATCGCTTATCTCGTTATTAACCCACCTGCTCACTCGCTGTGTGAGCCAGGAGTGCGTTCGGATTGCATGGTCGCGTCCGAAATCGCATACTTCCATACTATATAGTAGGCGAAAACAGTATGCGAAGCCAGTAGTATGTCCGAATTCTTAGTATTCGAAAAACAGTAGGCGAAATGTACCCGGATGGCCTACTTCTTCCGCACGAATTCCGTAGTATGCATAGGATGGGCACTACTCTATCCCATGAGGCCACGGGAGAGGACTCGTCATACTCATATTCGAAAATAACGGAAAATCGTGACGCCGCTGTTTTGAAGTGTAAGTACCTTATGGATATAAACGCTGTTCATTGTGGTTAAAGTGTAACGTTACTTGTTTAACATAATCCAAGTAAACGACTGACTTGTTAAAGTTTTACACATTGTAAACTGATGAGACTATTTTGTAAATTGAGTTTAAAAACATGTTTAATAATCATTATCGATCAGAGGCTGTGCCTCAGCTTGTTAATGCTGCTTTCTACAGACGGCTCGTTAAGTAATTTAATGAGATAAAGTTAAAAAAATTGAACGAGTTAATTTACATTTTACTAGTGTTGATAAAAATTGTTGGATACCTTAACTTAACTTAATAGGTGCCTCAGTTTGATCATAAATCATCAGTAATGTGTAAATCCTGTTCTGATGTTACAGAGACTGATCAAACCCTACTCACTGGAAAGCATAATTCAGTAAGTATATAAATTTAATTTAATCTTAACTACACACACTCTTTACATGTATTTATGTTAGGATCATCAATGATTTATGCTGTTTTTTTATTATAATATGAATTTCCAGGTATTTCCAGTTGCTATTTTGTCCGTTGCAAAGTGCTTAATAGCAAATATCTTTTGTAGCAGTTGTGTGCACACTGATTTTGCAGCAGTTTCCAGTTGTTTTTTAAACAAGCAACATCTTAACATCTGAAGAATGTTGTCTTGAGAATGGGTGCCACACTTTAGAGAAATACCCATACACCAAGTCACATTTAAAATTATTCTCTCTATTTATTTATTTATTTTTCATTTCTACATGGATAAGAGCACAAAGCTTCAGACAAAACCACATTAACATTTTCATAAAGTAGTATAATAGAGCTTAAAGCAACACCAAAAGGGAATTTCTTAAGACGTTTCTATAATAATGTCAGGAAAATAAACTTCAGCAGCTTCAGTTCAGTAACTGTATGTGTACAAGATGAGGACTTTAAATTTGGGTATCAAAAATGAGTGAAAAACAGTGGAAATCTAAAAATTTACCCCAGGGATACAGTAATACAATTGTAAAATTAAACTTGTAAATATGTTGGTATGATATGTTATGTGATATGTTGCTAGATTTTCAAATAACTGTAATATTAATTCCCAGTTATGAGTGTAATATATTTATGTGTATATATAAATACACACACGTTTAAATTTAACTATTTACATGTGTATTTATACATATTTATGTGATTTTATAGTATATATATATAAATATATATATATATATATATATTTCTTAAATAACTAATATATGTATATCTCGATTTGACGGTCTTAAAATTACCTTCATAACTTACAGAAGCTTAAACAATAGCACTATGAGAACATGACGTGATTTGCAGAGTCTTAACCTGTTCAATTGTCCTACAGGGAAATCCTGCTCTTGAAGAGCTGCACACGGTCGTCTGGTGTGACACAGCTGTGCTCAGATTGTCCCACACATGCTCTCCTGTGCTGGCTTCTGTGTTTTGAGGTTCCAGTGTATCATCGTCATGATCCTCTACAATTTGTGGATCCGCAATGTCCTCATTCAGAAGACGGAGGTTGTGGAGCACTACACAGCATGCAACAACATCTGCACAAAGACAGGACTCACTTCCAGGGCCTTGAAGAAGAAGAAGATGGAGCACAGCTTGTCTTCATCATCCTGAAGGCTCTCTCAACAATGTTCTGTGCACGAGCATCATTGGTGTAGGATTCTGTTCAGGCTCTCTGTATGGAGTGATGAGGCAGATGTGTGCACTCAAACAAGGATACCCACCATCTCCCAGGATGTGTTTTCCTGCAGGTGGATACAGGCCTCCAGTGTAAATAGGGCTGTTCTTCAGCAACCTGGCATCATACACAGACCCGGGACACTCAACAAACATATCAAGGTACTTCCCCTGGTGGTGACCTGCAACTGAACAGAATGAAACCGCTTCCTGTTGAAATAACATTGGGCTTCACTTGCTGGAGGTTCAATTTGTATGTGACAGCCATCTATTGTGCCAGCTACCAGAAGAAAAGCTGCTTCCACTGCCTCCAGGTCATCTGTGGCGGAGAAGGCAATCAGTCTCTTCAAAATCCCCATGACTGACCTGCTCATTCTGTGCACAATGTTATGCAGCTCTTGGATGTCAAAGGCCATTGACAGCAGCCTGTATGATGCTGTTCGCAGTCTGTAAATATGTAATTTTTGTTTTTTAGAATAAAATTTCAATAGGTTACACATTTTTGCTGATATATCTATCTATATATATATATATATATATATATATATATATATATATATATATATATATATATATATATATATATATATATATATATATATATGTGTGTGTGTGTGTATATTGTCTATAATGTATATATTATGTATGTATTTATGTATATATTGTGATGTGTGTATATATGTGTGTGTGTGTGTGTGTATATTTCTATAATGTATTTATGTGTATATATGTTTGTGTGTATTTGTCTAAGCATTCTTTCAAGTTTATTAATTAATTTATGTTCCTTTTTGTTTCTTTTGTGTAATTTTATTTGTATTTATTTATTACAATAAATTACTTTATATCCTTACATAAAATCAGGCTATCATTCTGTTCACAGATGTAGCTGCTGTTATTCTGAGGTAGAAAATTAAAAGCTAAATTTATATTTAGTAAAGGATTTACAAGCTGTCAACGAAGGCATGATCTGAATTGTTAATTCAAACGACGTAAAAACGCAGACGAAAGCGGTAAGAATAACGAAAAACATCACCGATTTTATATCATGTTCGCTCAGTAGATTGGGCTCTTTAAATTTACGCGCTGTTGTGACGACATATGTCACGTGACAATGTCAACATGGCGGATGTAGTACGTCCGAATTCCATTCATACTACCCACATTCATACTATATAGAACGTACTTTTCTAACGGTCGAGTAGTACGTTCAAATTCAAATGTAGTACCCAGTACGCAGTATGCGATTTCGGACGCAGCACAGATTAAATAAATGCATAGTAACGCACCGCATTTAACGTTCAGTAACGTTAACGGGGTTGTAACGACGGGAAAAGTAATTAGTTAGATTACCCCGTTACTGAAAAAATAACGTCGTTACATAACGCCGTTCTTTTAAATGCCGTTATTCCAAACACTGCCTACCAACTACTCAAAACATGCTAGTAACTGCATTACTATGTACAAAAACACCTATATTTTAAACACAAATATTCTGGCAATGACAAATGACACTAAAAACTGCTCATAGCACCCTAGAAAGCACATAGCAACACCCTAGCAACCATCCAGGAGACCCTAGCAACTACATTGTAACATGCTAAATTTTCAGAGCAGTTTAGTAACTGCATAGCAACACCTTGGTGACATTTTAGCATTTCAGTAAGTTTTGCATGGTAAAACATTGTTTTCTGATGATAAAGAATGGATTATTTATTGTTAAAAAATTTTTTTAAAGACGTGAGCGAATAGACAAGATCATTAACTTTAAGTCACAGCAACAAAAAAATTTAGTACTGTATGTCCCACCTCCAGATGCAGATTCAGATAATTAATGAAAGACGAAACACCGGTTTTCTCACTGAACTCCTAACCTCTCCATACACAGCCTTATCAATCTTGTAAATTAAGAGATTATTTATTAGGATTCTTTATTGATGACCTCATTTATTTTAATGCCTCTTAATGTTTGACTGTTTCCCAAAGCCCAATTTTTTGCTCTCTCATCTTCCCAGCAACCACCAGTTGGCCATTCCAAACCCATTAATCCTAATTACAAAAGGTTGGGCATGTTTTAGAGCCTGGGGGATGCACGCATGCTGTCAATCATTGGCTGTTGCCATGGCAGCTGTGCTGTGCAAGGGGTGATGTCACACCATTAACAGAACACCACGGAGACACATGGCAGGTTAAGTAGGGTGAGGTCACCTCTGCAGCTGTCACCATGACAACCATATCCCACCAGAGGTGGGCTTAATGTGCTGAATCATGCATCTATTCGACAAGCTGGTTTGTTTTCAAACAATGGTAACTTCTGGAGTGCATGCAATGAAAATTCAAAACAAGTAGGTGGCGGCAAGTCTCTTCATCTACAGTCATTAATTAAATCATTAGTGCAAACGATTCTTTCAAACTGGCTGTTTCACTTAAAAACGAACGCCTTTATAAAATAGACGAATAAAACAAACAATATTTGTTTCTAAAATATAACTCACTCAGTATTAACTTATTTGTTGAACTGTTTAAAATCAATATCATTCGCGACCACGCTCATACGCTGATATTTGTGAAAACGGCATTCTTGCGATATTAGGCTACATCGTGTGATATTACTCAACTATATCATATGTCTTCATCCCTGCTCCTGGGGACCCACTTTCCTCCAGAATTCAAACCTAATCAAACACACCTGAACCAGCTAAACAAGGTCTTCAGGATCACTTGTTACCGGCCAGGTGTGCAGAAGCTGGTTGGAAAAAACTTTGCAGAACAGTAGGTCCCCAGGAGCAGGGTTTAAGACCTACGAACTATTTCTTATAAATATAAAACAAAAACAAAAAACATACAGGGTTATTTTATGCTTTCATAACTTGAATTATATGGGTATTCTAAGCGCATTTTAGCTTCATCATGCAGTAAATGCTTTTGGACTCTCAAGTTGTTTTGTGACATACTGTCAGCTTGCATATAATTAGAACAACAATTACGATGTTATCACTGTAAATACTGAACACCCCTAGTTCGGCTTCTAAAAGACAAAGAAGATGAATTGAGAATTAAGGGACACTAATGAAGCAAAACCACAGGAAACTCAGTATAACTCAGTATAGACTTTCACACAGTACTTGACTTTACGTGTTTCCATTAATTATGAGAAAAGGAATAGAAAAGGAAAAGACAGAACAGTAATTGAGGAAGAGAGAGAGAGAGAGAAATGAGCAAGACAAAAGTTTGGCAAGTCATGAGAGATTTTGCAAAAGACTGGCTAAAATTTTAGGGGAAAGGACAAAGGATAAAGCCACTGATATGTCTCTTTAGGGTTGGGTGAATATTTATATTTAGAACTTTTATCTATAGAATAACTGATTATAATTGGTTGACTGCCACATTTGGTCAAATATTGTAATATACATATATTGTGCATAAACAGTGTTTTTCCAATCAAGTATAAATTCAATTTGTTTACTTAACTTCAGTGAATCTGGCCACAAACACAGCAGGGTGTCAATTTAAATTTAAGTCATACTACACCATTCAAAGATATGTTTTATAGCAGCTCATGCTTCAAAAACCATTTCTAAGAGCATCATAAGTGACATCAGACCAGAAGCCCTCGCCAAAACATCGCTTCTCTTCTCCTATAATGACATTATGTCTGGTGACTCACAGCAAAACAGCTGAAATTTAGTTAAGGTGAACCTTTCACCACAATCAATATTCTGATTAGACACACTTATTAGATTACAGGTAGGTCACTAAACATTTTCAGATGCTATGTCATGTGACCATACTGTATCTCTAATCAGCATTTTAATTCTATTTCAAATAAATGCAGATATTTTGAACCTGATTTTTTTTAATGATCATGTGAAGGATCTGAAGGATCATAATGATGCTGAAAATTCAGCTTTACCATCACACCAATAAATTACATTTGAAAATATATTCAAACAGAAAACAGTTCATTAAAATAAATAAATAAATAAACTTATGAACCCCAAACTTCTGAACGGTGTATGTCATTTACACATTACTAAGTATACTGCAGTAATAACAGTGAAATCATGGCGACTGCTTTTTTGTTTTTACCTACTACGTCAGACTTCTCTTTCAACCAGCAGTTATATTCTAACTGAAACCAAGCAGATGTTTGCTGCCAAACATAAAACATTCATTTTCAAAAGCCGCTCCAGCATGCACACGCAAACATTTTCATAGAATTTCTGTATTTCAAAGAGAGCAGCTGTAGACTTACATAAACAGCTTAAGGAGAGGCTTCATGGGTGTATTCTTCACTGCATTAGTATGTTTGTGTGTTATGTGTGTCTCATTCTGTCCATATACAGTGTCTATTTGAGATACCTTCAGGTTCTGTAGAGAGCATCAGGCCTGAGACAATATGTATTACCTAAGAGTACTGCTGAGCCATGTGTATTACACACACACACACACACACACACACACACCACACACACCACACACACACACACACACACACACACACGCAAACCCAGATATGCTCCCTGGTCAGTAAAAATCCATTCCACAATTCAACCCACACACCATATGAGAAATGGGAAAATCCCTTCCTCTGTGTACTAATGCTTCACTTTTTTTATTTTATCATATGTTTTTTTTTTAAGTTGCAGCTAAAACAAAGGTTATTGGAGTATGTTTTACATGAAAATACTATTTCTGTCTAACAACTTTTAAAAAAATCACGTTTTAATTCAGTGTTACTTTGTAATGTCATTTTGTAATTATTTGTGAAATTTAGCAATTTCTAAGTGAAAATTGATTCAAACCAATTTTTTTTTATAGTACTAATTATTTGTGATGTCAATCATCCACATTAAACCTGGTACTGATAAACAGAGAGACAGAGATGTAATGCAATGTACAAATGTCTACAATGTGCAAAGCCTTTTTATCATTCCAGTAATGCTACTTCGATCTGAAGAGAGAGAGACAGAGTTTATCTCTTAAAACATCATCCTGATGCATTAGAGAATGCAGACTGCAGTCCATTATTTCTACTCTTAGAGATGACAAGTTTATGGGAGGACAAGGAGAGGATACAAACCCACAATTCCATTGAAAAGGGAAGCAAATAGGAGAAAAAGGATTACAGTAATGTACATTAAGAGAAGAACAGCTGGAAAGAAAAAGAAAGAGAGGTACATCAATTTGAGCTGACAACAAAACCATCACATTTGCTTTTGAAACCTGTCAAAGACTTATTCCAGCATGTGACCTAAGGTCAACACTTGACCTGAGATCGTCTGACTGTCAGACATGTGATTTGACCCACCAGAACCTTTTCATTCATTCTGCAGGAAGAATGTTTTAGGTCTGCTCACAAGTACTGAGGGAAATTTAGTTCAGTATAAAGGTGGAACGATTGTTTTGTCTCTCTGTCTGTCTATATGACAATATTATGGATAGAGGACTTGTATTTAAACAGAAGCAACAGTTTGACATAAAAACATCTTAATTTTGGATTTGTTTCAAAACACAGCTTTTCACTTCACAAGATGTTAATTGAGTGACTGGAGTCGTGTGGCTTACTTGTGGACTATTGTGATGGTTTTACCAGCTGTTTGGATTCTGACGGAACCCATTAACTGCAGAGGATCGTTTGATGAGTAAGAGATGTAATGTTAAATTTCTCCAAATCTGTTACGTTGAAGAAACAAACTCATCTACATCTTGGATGACCTGAGGGTGAGTACATTTTCAGCAAATTTGTAGCAGATAACGGGTGAATAAATAATGCACCGACAGTTGCTTAAAGCACTTTGATTATCTACAGTACACTATAAAAATTGTTTTGTCAAATAACCTAAAAATGAACTTTATGTGGAAACTAGAAATCTAAATCAACAGCTTGTATTCAAGTCAGATATATTATTTAATATGTCTGAATAAACCTGAATATTGTGTTTCACGGCCCCTTACAGTAGCAACTGCAATTTTTACAATGAAACAGAACTGAGGATACACTGTTTTCAAAATGTGATGTGACTATTCATCCATTTAAATGCCAAGAATGAACAATCTGCTAGCCAAGTTAATGCACTGCACATCAAAACTCAATCTTAATTAACATCTCTTAGCCAATAAAAAATGTTTTTAAAAACAATCCATTGAATGGGTCTTGTAGGAAACAAATGAAAGAAGAATAAGATAACACTTTACATTACACATAAATACATATATTAGATGTTCCTGTAATTATTACAATAATACCAATAATGATGTGCAAATCACAAGCAGTTCCGTGACACAATTAAGTCCTGTTCATTGGAATTTATGGGTTCCCAATTATGGGAACACTGTAATGTATGATCAAATATTAAAATGCATTTATGAGCATCACAACAGGGCGTGGGCCTTTCCTGTATATGCCAACTACCTCAGTGAGGATGCGTCAGGCAATGACATGCCAGAAAAAAAAAATCAATAATCTGTCCTTCGCTTAATTTCATGTACATAAGTGCATAGATTTACATACGCATTAAATTAGTGCCAGGAAAAAAAGACAAGAAAAAAAAACCCAAAACATTAAGAAGGGCGTTATTGCTGATCCACATCAATAACACAAGGATGCTGAGCATCACTGCTCGCGGATGTTGATGATGCTGATGCTGATCTCTGGATGTGTTTGAGGACATCACAGACACATAAACAGCGCTGATGGTCACATATGACGAGCTTATAGGAACAAAAAATGCCAGAAGAAAAGGAAACCCCGCGCACACTCGAGAGAAATACTGCGTGTCTCACCTGAATCCCGGAGGAGAGAGGGAGTGGAAGGTGGAGAGAGAAAACATCTCTGCCCTGTCCGCCATCTTCTCAGTGACTCAAAAACAGAGACTGCAGATGCAGATGTCCGCAGCCCATCCACAGACGCTGGAGAAGCGGATATTAAATATGATCTCGCTAATTTCTCTCTCGTATTCGGCCACACTGACTGCTGACGCCCGCTGGGAGTCAAACCCTCAAAACGGTCCAATCGCTGATCCAAAGAAATGAGAGTCAGATATACAGAACGCACATAGGTGGCGATGTATAGATATCGATAATCTTGTGTTTCAGTCACACACCTGCTGATGAACCAGTGCGCTGTTTGGCGTAATCTGCGCGCTTCTGATGATGCTGATGCTGATGAGGGCGCGTGCACGGATCTCATAGAAATAGAACGAGCGGGTAAATTGCCAATGAACATTCAACGGGTCCTATAAGTGGGTGTGGCTTAGACGAGGTCCACAGGTTGTCTGTGATTGGTCAGGTTGATGGGTCAATTCGAATTAATAATAATAATTTTTATGTATTATCTTATCACTGTTCATTTAAATGTCGATTCAAGTTGTTAATGCTCATTAAGGTGTAAATTATTGTCCAGGGGATCATTCCACAAACTGAGTGTCTTTTTCTGCTTAAAAAAAAAGGCTATTAAAGATTTTTCAATCCTTTCCAAAGGTAATTATGACAGTTGTTTAATAGATTATATACATAATTTTAATAACCTGGAGAATAAACAGCAAATTTTACAGTGTTTTGTGTGTTATTTTATAAAAAAAATTATTTAATTAAAAAAGTAAAGGCAGGTGAGGTTGTTTATACTTTTTCTCTTTTCCCCCTCTTTTTTAAACAAAGACAATAAACAAAAGATTCTAAGAAGGTTACAATACATGCGATTCTGAAAATATGTATTACATAGAAGAGTCTCACAAGTAGGATAGTTGAATTCTGAGTTATGTTATGTAGGCTAACTCAAATATAGCTACTATATAATAAATATTTAAATATATTTCTTTGAAAATGTACATTTATGGATGTACAATTTCGCAAGGAATAGTGATTAAATTATAATAAACTTAATACGAAAAAAGTCACCCAATAGCATAAAGACTGGCTAATAGAAGTTAATAAAGTTATAAAACCCAGTTCAAAACACTTCCGAGTAATTGTTTCTTAAAAGTGATGACAAAAGGAGCAATTCGGTGAAATATTGTGATTAAACTTTTATGCATATTTGTCAGTCTCAAACAAAAAACACCCATTTTTTGGAATAAGCCTGATATTTCGTGTTACAGTTACTTTTCTTTGCGCAGGTCGACATGGACGCGCCATGCTTCGTCTTGATTATGCGAAGTTATAAATAAAATACTCAAAATAAAGTTTACAAGGTGCGGATGCACTAAAACTATTAAAACTAACGAAATTAATAGTGTAAAATTATTAAACTTTTTAGTACACAAATATCTCCCAAAAAAAACTTTAGATTTAAGGCGAGACACTGCAGGTGAATAGGGTAAAAAAAAATAACTAATAGTTATCACCTTACTTACCCAGTTGATTGATTACATTGATTATTGCAAAAAAAATTGTATTACACGTTTTCAAAAGTGTTATGTTTAAATATGCAAATGAGGCATTATTTAATGAAATATGCGCTAATTTGCATAAATTTCTAGTAGCCTACAAAAATCTGAACACTATGAAGTCAGTTTTCACATTTTTGTTTAATTTATTTTGACATATTGGAGTCAAATGTTTTTACAGAGGGAATTCTGGGTATCTTTTTTTGTCACTCCATAATTCAGAAAATACTTTGAACAGCAAGAAAACAATATATTTTCACAATTTTGGGGGGAATAAAATGTTGTATATAATCAAGGAAAATATATATGAACAAATCCCTCTGTAAAAACCTTCACAATATAGACAGGAATAAAAATTTAAAGTTTGGTGTGTTTAAGTGCTACTGAAGTGGAGATTTATGGCTCAGTGTTGGAGAATTTTTTTTTTATTGTAATTGAAATCTATTGACACAAACAGATAAAGTGGTATAAAAGAGATCCTTAACAGTGTCTTTTGGATGTTTTCCTTCCACTAGTTTGAAAAGCACTTTATGAAAAACCAAAAAGCCCAAAATCTCAAAAATGACAGGTGCTTGAAAAAACTATGTTTTTCCCTGCAGTGTCTCACCTTAAATGCGTCTCAACGGAGGATTTGTTTTTTGAGCTGCCAAGCGCCATCTAGAGGATTAACGATGGTGTTTCTTTTGAAATAGTTAGCTCGTTAACTACTCAATAATCGGCCTCCGAATCCCGTGCAAGAGCTACGTAAGATTTTGCAGCACGATGTTGCGAGTGGGCAGAACACAGAGTGACTGTAGAGACTGCAGTTAGGTTCGGTGGCCTCTGGCGAAACAGGACCGTTCAGTCAATACAGTCACTCTATCAACTAATATGCTTTCAGCTCTCTAAAACCAATCATGTAATAACTCGCCAAAAGCCTATTTAACAGCCAATTTATACGCTTAAGCACACAATGATATTCATTCTCTCTTAGTAGTAAATTATTTAAACTACACAAAAATAACTAGAAAGTACCATGGTACTATAATGTATAAATTTTTGGACGTAGGCTATAGCCTATTTATGGCATATGGACATATGTTCTTTAAAGTACCTGAGAATAACGTAAATTATTGTAAATTCAATATTACTATTATAAAATAAGTATGCACATACTGTTCATATGAAACATATGATTGTGCAAATGTAAAACTGACAGATTTATTATCAAGCACAGCATTTTTGCTCATAGCAGGTAACAATCATAAAGCATCATTTAGTTGGACCATGAACCCTCGTTCTGCTTCAGAGGAGCTGTTCAGTGATTGGTGCTGAAACAGTAAGAGTAGAAACTGTGGTGGATGTGAGTAATGCAGGGAGCACTGTGTGCTGCAATCCAGATATGAAGGTCGTTTTAGGACGTGGGGTTTCCTGCACAGACAAAA